>NW_027187360.1:9500425-9524390 GCF_028583685.1 Petaurus breviceps papuanus | reverse complement strand
TATATACACACACACACACACACATATATATATACATACACATACATTCACATATGTATTCATATACATATATACCCTTATATATAGACATATATATATATATATTTATATTCCCTTCAACTACTGAGAAATGTTTCATAAGTTACAATTATTGTTTTTCCATGTAGGAATATCATATTCCAAGCCCTTTAATCCCTCAGTGTAGAAGCTGCCAGATCCTAGGTAATCCTGATTGTTTTTCCACAATATTCAAATTGTTTCTTCCTGGCTGCTTGTAATATTCTGTCCTTAATCTGGGAATTCCAGAACCTGGCTATAATATTCCTGGGAGTTTTCTTTTTTGGGATCTTTTTCAGGAGGTGATCGGTGGATTCTTTCAACCTCTGTTTTGCCCTCTGGTTCTAAAACATCAGGGAAGTTTTCTTTGAGAACTTCCTGGAGGATGATTTCTAGGTTCTTACTTTGGTCATGGCTTTCAGGTAGTTCAATAATTTTTAAATTATCTCTCCTTGATCTATTTTCCAGGTCAGTGGTTTTTCCCATGAGATATTTCACATTGCCTTCTATTCTTTCATTTGTTTGGATCTGTTTAACAGCATCTTGATTTCTCATAAAGTCATTAGCTTCCATTAGTCAGTCTAGTTCTGAAGCAATGATTCTCCTCAGTGAGCTTTTGAGATTCTTTTTCCATCTGGCAAATTTGTCTTTTTAAGGCATTCTTCTCCTCATTGCCTTTTTGAGCCTCTTTTGACATTTGAGTTAGTCTGTTTTTTAGTGTTATTTTCCTCAGTCAGCCTGTTGACTCTCATTTCGTAATTTTCTTTCATTGTTTTCATTTCTCTTACCAATTTTTCCTCCACTTCTCTTATCTGCTTCTTAAGGTCCTCTATGGCCTGTAACCAGCTTGTATTTTCATTTGAAGCTTTTGGTGCAGGAGTTCTGACTTCATTGTTTTCCTCCTGTTCCATGCTTTGCTCCTTTTTGTCCCCAAAATAGGAATCTAATGTTGGCATCTTCTGTCTGCTTTATTTCCTTTGCCTGGTCATGTCGCCCCTCAGTCACTTGACCCCTGGGCTTTTTGCCACAGTAGGACTCTGACAGGGAAGCTTTCGTCCCAAACACTGGGGTTTTCTCAGTTGCCAGAGGTATTAGATGGGTGCCATCTCTGAAGCCTCCACACACTCTGGCAAGCTGAACATACACCCTAGGACCTCCACCCTAGACTGCAATCCAGATACAAGAAGGTTAAAGCAAGAGCAATTACCCCTCAGACTGGTGCTTGGTCCCCCCACACTCTGCAGGCCAGGAGCTGAAGCTGCCAAGTGGAGCTGGCTTGCTGTGCCAGGGACTCAGTGGCTTCTCGCCCCAGGGGCAAAAGCCACATACTCCCACTTACTGGTCCCAAAGTCCAGATGCATCTATGTGTTGATAATTCTGGAAATGGCCACAGCTGCTGCTGATCTGGGGTCCCTCTGGCCTGCAGCTGCTCAGGACCGCCCTGGAGCTAAAGCCTTGGAGTGGGGCTGGGCTGGGCTCCCAGAGTGCTGAGCTGGCCAATTTCTGCAGGTCTGTTGGGCTGTCCTCAGCAGGAGGTTAGCTTCTCTGTGTCATTTTGTGGGTTCTGCAGCTCCAAAGTTTGTTTAGAGTCCCCTTTTTACATGGATTGGGGAAGGTGGAAGCCAGAGCAGCGGGGAGGTCCTGCTTTTACTTCACCATCTAGTATGTGCATTTTTAATACAGAATACTATTGTACACATTTTATAGTATATTAGATTACAGTATAGTATAAACATAACTTTTATATGTACTGAGAAACCAAAAAGTTTTTGTGATTCATTTTATTGCAATATTCACTTTACCAAACCTGCAATATCTCTGAGGTATCTGTAGTGTCTTCCCCATTACATTGTAAGCTCCTGGAGGGTTGGAATTGTCTTTCCTTTTCTTATTGATATCCCTAGCTCTTAGCACAGTGCCTTGTACATAGTAGAGGCTTAATAAACATTTATGGAATTGAATAGACCTCCTCCTCACCTTCCCCAATTGCTCATGCCCAGCCTTCCTAACTACCTTATGTTTATTTTCTATTTTTTTCTGTATATATCATATATATGCATGTTTTGCCACCTTTAACAGAAAATATAGTGCTTCAGAGGAAAAATTGTTACGCTTTTTGTCTTTGTATCCTCAGTTTTGGGAACACTGTAGGTAAAAGCTTAACAAATGTTTTTGATTAATTGATTATTTCCTTTTTTATCCGCACTGCCTAGTACACTGGTGGACACACAGAATGTGCTTAACAGAAGTTTGTTGATTGTTTCATTGTCTCCTCTTTGCCCATTGCCTAGCACAATGTTTTGTATGTGACTGTGTACTTGTTTAATTGAATTGATACTGAAATGATGCTGAAATTGCTAGTGGCACAGTGGATAAAAGACGGGTATGGGGTCAGAAAGGTTTGAAAAGACTTACTAGCTGTGTGACTCAGGGCAAGTTACTTATTTTCCCCATCTGTAAAATGAGGGTAATAATAACATTTACTTCTGAGGGTTGTTGAGGCTAAAATAGGATAATATTTGCAAAAAGCACTTAGCAGAGTGCCCAGCACATAGCAGGCACTTTATAAAACGTGTATTCCCTTCCCTTATATTCTTTACAGGATAAAGTGGAAAGAGATGCTCGATTTAGAATCAGGGTACCTCGGTATGAATGGAGGCTCTGAACATTGTATGCTATATGACCCTAGGCAAAGTATTTAAGCTCCCTCTGCCTTGGCTTCTTCATATGTAAAAGGGGATTTTAATAGGACCTAATATTACCTATAAAACCCCTAACATATATGAGGAAAAGCACTTGGCAAAGTCTAAAACGGTGTAAGAATATGAGATGCTGTTGTCATTATTAATATTATCTGAGTGAGACTGGCCTTTCAGTTAACTACATCTGAGAGAACATGTTTAGCAGTCTACAGCATAAATGGAGAAAACAAACATGCCACGTGGCCTGTATATTTCAGGAAGATCTTTAACAGCTTGCAAGGTGGGTGCAATAGCAAAGATTGAAAGAATAACATATGGAATGATTTACACCTCAGGATTCAATGGGTGAGATGACTGCATTATGCTTTGAACCCTGGAAACTTAAGGGTAAGATGAGAATCTCACTTCCACCTTTCCCCATTTATTAGGGATGTTTCACTAGATATAATAAACACTCACATATACACCCAAACACACACACAAGAACAATATTGGGACATTAGAGATTCTCTGATGGAGTGAATAGAGCATTAAATAAGGAGTCCAAGGCCTGCAGCTGGAGTTGTGGCTCTAGCACTTCATAACTCTATGATACTTCACTTTTTTTTTTTTTTTGCTTTGCTTTTTGGAGGGCAGTTGGGGTTCAGTAACTTGCCCAAGGTCACACGGCCAGTTTTTTGTGTTAAGTGTCGGAGGTCGGATTTGAACTCAGGTCCTCCTGACAGTGCTCTATCCTCTGTGCCACCTAGCCACCCCAATGCTTCACATTTTTGAGCCTCAGGCTGGTCATCAGTAAAAATGGGATAATGTTTGTGTGGCTGGCCTCTCAGGATCATTGTGAGGAAAATGCTTTGTAAAATTTAAAGGACTGTTTAAATAAAAGCTATTATTTACCACTGAGATGTAAACCATCAGATTATGAAATGACATTGATTTGCTTATCACTATTCTTCCAGTTTCAGAAAGACTGATCATCACAGCTGCCCTTTCAGTGGAATTAGCCTTCCCTATTTCCTTTACCAGAGAGTGAATGCTGCCTTCTCTGAGTCTGACTGTGCCTTCCCCATACCACTTAAACCTGTTTTGTCTTGGATTATGGCTATTTGTTTTCTTTATTAAACTGTAGAATCTGAGATGGAAGGTCTGAGGAATCTTCATGTTTATACTCCCTTCAGCACACAGTAGAGTTCTCTGACTTTTTTTCTGGATCGGTTATGTGATTTCATTAGAGTCAAGGACTCCCATTGAGGAGACTCTTTCTACCAAAGATGATCCCCTTCTGTCTGCAACCTGTAGTCCGAGAGAGCTGCCTAGAGCACTAGTGTCAAGCTCAAATAGAAACAAGAGCCACTAATCAGTATAGAAGGATCCCTGTAAGCAGCATATTGACTAAGTTTTAAAATGTAATATGATCAAATGTATTGTATTTATTTCGTTAAATATTTTGCTTTTTTTGCTATATTTTAAATTTTTTTATTTTTAATTTATGAAATAATATAAACATTTCCATAATTTACAGTTTAATCTTGTTTGACTAGCACCCATTTGCCTGCATGGCCACTCCTGAGTGCTATCCAAACTATATCAAAGGGTAATTCAAGAATGTTTAAAAATAAATAAAAATATAAAAAAATATGGATAATGTCAATCTGTGTTTTTTTAAGTCAATATGAGGCCAGCATTGATCCATTTCTATTTGAGTCTGACATCAATGGATAGCAAAGAGAGGTTAGGTGACTTTCCTAGGGTCACACAGCTAGTATCTATCAGAGGCAGGACCTGAAATCAGTTCTACTTAGCTCTGAGGTCATCCCTGTATATATACCATGCTGCTTCCCTGAACAAAGTAGCAACCTAAGAAATATTTGCCAACTTGAATCAAGAATTGAATTATTCCCCCTTTTAACAGAGGGGAAATTGAGACAGAGAGGGTAAGGGACACATTCCATGTTAAATTGAAACCTGAAAGAATCCTGGATAGAGATATAAGAGACATCACTACTCTTAGGAGAATTTCTGATTTTCTTTTATTATTCAGGACTCTGGCCCTTTTCTCCTATGAATTTTGGTTAACTAAAAGTCTGTGCTGTTCCTGTTAATATTAGCCTTCCATGACCAAAATCTGACTTAAGAAATAAGAAGACTATACAAAATTTCTCAGATAGAAACTAAAGGGAAACCAAGTGATTTAGTTATTTGTTCTTTGCCCAGGCTAACTGTTGAAGGAAGGATTTCCCTGACTCTGAGTCTTCTTGGTTATCTTAGTGACATATAATCCTCCCCCTCAATCAACCTATTTGTAAAACCTCTAAACGTAGTTTAATCTGTAACCTGACTTTGTTGTTGTTCAGTCCTTTCAGTCATGTCTGACCTTTCATGATCCCATTTGGGTTTTCTTAGCAAAGACACTGGAGTGGTTTGCCATTTCCTTCTCCAGCTCATTTTCCAATTGAGGCAAACATGATTAAGTGATTTACCCAGCGTCACACAGCTAGTTTAAGTGTCAGGGCCAAATTTCAACTCAGGAAGATGTGTCTTGCTAACTTCAGGTCTGGTACTCTATTCATCGTGCCACCTTAGTTTACCTATAGGGTGTGTTTGATAAGGTTTGTTTCTTTATGGGATATATGAGGTTATGAGTCTGTTTAAGTTTGTTCAACATTAATGACATTGAAGAAAGTATAGAATTATGGATCTATCTTTTTAACTTTTTTAGTTTAAGAGGAATGTACATGAAAGAATATTTCTTCTTCATGCTGACATAATTTTGTCTATAAGAAAGGAGTCTTGTCAGAATCCTAATCTTTGTTCAGGTATTCTCTGAAACCTGAATTTGTGCTTCAGCATAATGGTATAACCTAGGATTTTTACCTC
The DNA here is from genome assembly GCF_028583685.1 of Petaurus breviceps papuanus. Classification (NCBI taxonomy): domain Eukaryota; kingdom Metazoa; phylum Chordata; class Mammalia; order Diprotodontia; family Petauridae; genus Petaurus; species Petaurus breviceps. Next base: position 9,518,757 of record NW_027187360.1, on the reverse strand, counting down.
CATAATTTCTTCATTGTAGTAAATATAGGTTTCCATAGCAGTTACCTTACCATGTGAACTCGGAGAGGAAATATTTCTCCTATAACACCACAAATTAATAATAGCACTTTGGGAAATTCACTTAACCTTCATGGGTCTGTTGTCTCTAGGATTTCTGTGGTAATCCAACAAGCCTCTCTAATTTTGGGGGACCTATCCTTTCTTGTGATAGACTCTCTGTGCCTCAGGCATACCACTTCTCCTATCTGGTACCCTCACCCTGTACTTTTGTGCGTCTCTTAGACTCTGTGAAGGCTTACTAACTGATACAAGGATTCCCAATATTTTTGTCCCCCAGTCCTCTTGTTTTTCAACCAACCTTCCTCTATCCCCAACTTAATATGGAATGAAATCAGTTTTAGAATTTGCTATGCATATGTACATATGAAATAAAATTCAATAAAGAGGTTAGTTTTTGCATAAATAAAACTTTTTAAATAACATAACAATTATTTACTAATACTACTACTTTTAGAATATTTTAGCAGGAAAATATAGTCACTTACTAAATATTCCCCATACTGCATTTGACAAGTTTATTGTAGCTTCTGGTGATATATGCATGCTAGGTTGGAATTCCCTGAAGCTTCTTACTTGTGACAAAAAAAGCTAAGAAAACAACCAACACATCTGACTTATGAAATAAGAGAAGACTATACAATTTTTCTCAGATAGAAACTAAAGGGGAACCAAAGAGATTTAGTTATTTCTTCCTAAACCACAATGAATGAGTCTTCTTATTTCACCAGTGAGACTGATCCATGAGCACATGGTCCACAGGCACATTTTGATTTCCTGTCTATGCTGCACTTTCTAGGATCTCCGTGATGGGAGGTTCCTCAAAAGTCATTCAATCCAACCTTGTGGCAAGTGAAAGATAAAAAGATTGAGGAAAGAAAGGTTTGATCTCCCGAGCATATCTATTTATTCAGCAACATATGCCAAATGTCTAACAAATCAGGACCAGGATCCTTCTATTGGTGTTTAAAATGTTATAGTTTAGGGGTGCTCAGGACCCCAAAATTGTGACACACTGGGTCCTGCTCAAATGAATTTCTACCTAAGCCTTTTTTCAGCCAAAGAAAAACAAAGTTTATCAAAGATTCACCATATTGGGTAGATTCTTAAGGAGCCTAAACATTGGTTATGCTTGTATTGACAAGCTGGCCAGACGGAATTTCAGCTAGATTGAATCTGTGCTAAATTGAATCGTGCTAGATTGAATTTGAGCACCTTCATGGATGCAAGATGAATCTTATAAACAGAAAGACTATGGGAGTGATCTAGGGGTGATCACATAGTCTGGGGTGACTAGAGGAAGGGTTTAGGGAGGGTCTTGAGAAGGAGTCTAAGGAGGATCTTGATGGGACTGGGGTGACTAGAGGCCAGATTCCAGGAACCAAGAGAATGGGAATTTGATGGGTTCAAGGGTGAGAAGCAGCTGAGGTAATCTAGAGGTAACCAACAATTGAAGACTAGGTTAGATTAAGGGTAACAGATTTGGGCATGAAAAAGCCAGATTGAGTGGGAAAATTCAGGTGGGGGTTTCCCAGGGCCTATGGACAAATGGTACTCAAATTCTTTTGGGGTAAAGAGAAAAGGTTTTGGCTTGGGCCCATACCCCATCATTTCCTGGACCCCAGACACAGAGGGAGGCAGACTTTTATACAGTAAAAAAACAATTAATCAAATAAGGCTAATTAATTTAAAGGAAACAATTCTATGTTAGGTAATCTGATTTTGAATTAGATGAAAAATTAGAGTTTCCAAATTGAGAGTTAGAGAGTGAACAGGTGCAATTCCCTGAATTCAGAAAAAGAGCTGTCAAATTTCCTCCCCCTCCAAGTGTCTGTAAATAATCAAAGGAACATGGAAATAATAACTGATGAGTATGGGACCAGTTTTCAGATAATACATATGGGTTGAGATGTATAATTGGGAGAAAACTTGATGCATCAAACTTTGGATCTGACTGTTGATGGTCAGCATAACCTAAATCCTTGATTAAGAGTCTGAAAGCAAGAGGCAGAGGTGGTCCAGCTTCCCAGTCATGAAGGATCAAATTCAAATGATGTAATATTTTTGAATAATTTTTTTCCTCACAAACAGAATTTGGATTAGACCCATAACTGGATAGAAATGGAATTGAGCTTGTTCCAGAACTGAGTCATAAGATGGAGTCAGTGTGGTTCACTCAATTCCAACAATTAACCACTCGCAGTCCTAATCCCCTTAATTCCCCCAATTTTCTCAACCTGTACCTAAGCAAGAATATGATTTGTAATATTCCTTATTATTAATCCAGTTGAAACCCTGTATAAGTATTCAGACCATATCTCTCCATCTTGTCCACAAGTATATTGTGAGACTTTTAAAAAATCAAATATCTTGCCAAAATCCATATATACTAGAAACCTGAGGGGAACAATGAAAAGAGAATTGGACTACAGTTAGGAAGATCTGAGTTAGCACAAAAACCTTGGGTCCGTGGGAAAATCATTTATCTGTAAAATGGACATAATAGTAGCCCTTGCTTCTTGGGGCTGTTGTGAGGTTAAAAAGAAATAAATAATCTTTGTAATGTGCTTCACAGACCTTAAAACACTCTGTAAAAATTAGCTATTGTTGAGTCATTTCAGTCACTTCTGACTCTTCATGACCTCATCTGGAGATGTAAAATTGTGAGAATTCTTGGCAGAGATACTGGAGCATATTGCCACTTCCTTCTCTAGCTCATTTTACAGATGAAGAAACTGAGGCAAACAGGGTTATGTAACTTTCTCAAGGTCACACAGCTAGTAAGTGTCTGAGGCTGGATTTGAACTCAGGTTTTCCTGACTATGGTTTTCCAGACCTGGCTCTCTATTCACTGTGCCATCTAGCTGCGATGATGATGATGATGATGAATTATTTTATTATACATCTATGATTCCTCTGAACTCTCACCTTAGGAAGTCTATCGAAAAAGGAAATTAGGTTTGTCTGGTATAATTTGTGACTGAAGAATACATGCTACTTTTATAGTGTTTGCTACTTCTCTTTTTAAATCCTCCCAAATGATCCTTTTAATAATATAGACGATAATTTTGCCAAATTTTGAAGTCAGGTTCCCTGACCTATAATTTAAAGAATCCAAATTCTTCTCTCTATCTTTTATTTTTAAATTAGGACAACTTTTTTTAGACTATTTTTCCCTTTGTATAATGGTAATAATAACAATAATATTTCTTTTATGTATCACAATTGCCAAACACACCATAAAATCTCCTTAAAGGTAAAAAATCCAATTAAATGAATTTTTACAAAGCTTTTATCAGCAGAACTTTTAACCCCAGGGCAGAACACTGTTAAAACTAAAGCATTCTATTACAGAACTCTTACTTATATCCAAAATGTTTTATCTCCCAAGCCTCCCTTCCCCATTCAATGATCCTCTAGGGCAGGGATCTGGACAATACCCTGCAATATCTGACCTTTGATTCAGTCAGAGAACCATCCCTTTCAGGCCATGCATAGGGTGGAATGCTCCTACTCTGAGAGGGACAATCCACTTCCCATTCCTAGGTAATAGTCGCAAGGAACCTATAACTTCCCTTGAGACTCAACTGAGGTGCCACCTCCCAAGAGAAAAATTCCCCTTTCCCCTATCCCATCTCTTCCGCTTTCAGTTTTGTCTCTGCTCAAGTCAAATATGAACTTTTCTGGTTGGCTTTATAAAATATTTCATGAACCTGCCTTCAATCTACTTTTATGGAATTATTATACATTATTCCCTTTCCTGTATTCTCTAGTCCAGCCAAACTGGGTTTCCTATTATTGTTCCTCACACATGACCCTCCATGCGCAAATCTGAAATGCATTTCCTTCTCCTTTCAGCTTCTTAGAATTCCTTGTTTCCTTTAATGATGATGATTATGATGATGACGATGACAACTAACATTTATATAGTGCTTACTATGTGTTAGCTAAACACTTTACAATTATTATATATTTTAATCCCAACAATAACTCTGGGAATAGGCACTATTATTCCCATTTTACAGATGACAGAACTAAGACAGATACTGAGGGACTTGCCTAAGGTCATACAGCTGCTAAGTGTCTGAAGTTTAGTTAAACTAAAATCTTTCTGATTTCCAGCCCAGGGCTCTAAGTACTATGCAATTTAGCTGCCTTCAAAATTTAGCTCCTTTCATCTACTATGTTAAGTCTTTCAAAATACCTCTCTAATTCTTAACGTTTTCTTCCAAAATTATCTTGTATTTTTTTGTTATGTATTTTGTATAAATTTCTATGTGTGCCTGTTGTCACCTACAAAAGAATGTAAAGTGCCTTGAAGGTAGAGACTATTTTTATTTATTTATTAGTCTTTATGTCCAGAATATATAATGGTAACTGGCATGGAATAGGACTTTAATAAATACTTCCCAATTTATGGATTGATATCATTCAATGAAGGCAAAATATAGCATGACTCTTCTCTCATTCAGGATAATTATTCTCATTTAATGTAATCTAAGATTTTATTGCCTTTAAATATTTGTTTTTGTTTCCATGTTACACTATTGATTCATATTGAGCCTAAAGTGCATTGAAATCACCTGAATTTTTTCAGCTAAACTACTATCTAGCCCTTTTTCTTTTCTTTCTACTTTTTTACATTTGTGAGTTTGATGCTTTGTTGTTTTGGTTTTTGAAAACCAAAACAAAAAATAGTTGGGGAACAGAGCCAAGATGGCAGAGTACAGGCTGGAGCCCAGCAAAATTCTCCCAACTTTCCCCTCCAAACAACTTTAAAATAATTTCTTAAATCAAATTTTAGAATGGCAAAGTCAACAAAAGGAGAGAAAAGGACATTTTTCCAGCTTAAGACAACGTAAGTGGTCCTCAGGAGAGGTGGTAGTATGGGTGGTCGTATGCCTGAAGCATACCAGCTTTATACCTTGGATATAGGACAGCAGCAGGAGCTTTGGGAACTCTCTGCCCAGGGACAGTAAGAGGACCAGACAACTAGTCAGAAAGAGATTTGCCAGCACTGGGTCCTTTTTAAGTTGCTCAGCATCTCTTTTACCCAAAGCAAATCTGGGGTGTAGTTCCAGGGCAGAGATGAATGTTTGTGATTAATCACAAGGGAGAAAGGTCCTTGGTCATAGTTTCAGGGCCAAGATGAATGTCAGCATTTGTGGATAGCTAAAAGGGAACACAAGCCCTTCCTTGGCAGAGACCAGAGCACAGACCAGGAGAATAGTGACCACATCTCTCTCAACATCACACCACCTTGGAAGCACTGAAAACTTACAGACATCCAGAAATAGCTCTGAAAACAGCAGCACAAAAAAAGCCAGAAGTCTGGTGTAGTTCCTCCCCACTACCATGTGAGCAGAACCCAACTTTAAAATTCAAAGTCAAGAAATGAGCTGGAAAAAATGAGTGAACAACAAAATATGAACTTGACAATAAAATCTACTACAGTAACAAGGAAATCCATCACGTAAACTTAAAAGACAATAATATGTAAACAGCTACAAACAAAGCCTCAAATAAAAATGCTAACTGGACCTACCACCAGCAAAAATTACTGTAAAAGTTAAAGAAAGAGATAAGAGTGGTAGAGGAAAAAATGGAGAAAGAAGTTAGAGTGATGCAAGAGAATTCAACTGGTAAGAGGTAAAAAAAAAAATTACTGATGAAATTAATACCTTAAAAATGTAATTGATCTAATAGTAAAAAAGGCACAAAAATTTAATGAAGAAATAAACTTCTTAAAAAACAGAAGTGGAAATGCTGGAGAGGATGTGGGCAAATTGGAACACTAATGTATTGCTGGTGGAGTTGTGAACTGATCCAGCCTTTCTGGAAAGCAATCTGGAATTATGCCCAAAGGGCTACAAATAATTTCATACCCTTTGACCCAGCAATACCACTTCTAGGGTTGTATCCCAAAGAGATCATAGAAGTGGGAAAAAGACCCATAAGTACAAAAATATTTATAGCAGCTCTTTTTGTGGTAGCAAAGAATTAGAAATTAAGGGGGTGCCCATCAATTGGGGAATGGCTGAACAAGTTGTGGTATATGCACATTATGGAATACTATTGTGCTATAAGAAATGAGGAGCAGATGGACTTCATATTTACCCGGAGAGGCTTATACGAACTGATGCTGAGTGAGAGCAGTAGAACCAGGAGAAATTTGTACACAATTACAGACACAATGTATGTGTTATGACCAACTTTGATAGACTGGACTCTTCCCAGCAATGCAGTGATATAAGTCAATCCCAAAAGACTCATGATGTAGAGAAATGTGTTCATCCAGAGAAAGAACTAGAAAGAACTGAGTTTATATCCAGATGGAAGCAAAATACCTGATCTTTTTCCTTTTCTTGTTTGGTTTTATGTCCTCTTTACCATTTTTCTTTCCATCTGATACAATCCGCCTTTATAACCTGACTAATGTATAATGTGAAAGTATTTACAGATCCTATACTTGACTATATGCTGCCATGGGGGGATGGAGAGGGAGGGGAACAAAATATGAAACTCAAGGAATTATGGAATTGAATCCTATAAACTAAAAGTAAACAAACAAATTAAAAAAAAATAAAGGTAAAGCAGCTGAAAAACAAAAAAAAAAAAACAGAAGTGGCCAAATGAAAAAAAAAAGAGATACAAAAACTCACTGAGGAAAATAATTCCTTAAAAATTAGAATTGCGGAAGTGGAAGTAAATTACTCCATGAGACTTTAGGAAACAATGAAACAAAGTGAAATGAATGGGTTAAAAAACAAGAAAACATGAAATATCTCACCAGAAAAATAACTAAAAAAAATTGAGGAAGAGTTAATTTAAGATTTATCAGACTTGAAAACCATGATCAAAAAATGAACCTGGACACCATCTTTCATGACATTATCAGGGAAAATCATCCTGATTGAAATAATCCACCAATCTTCTCCAGAAAGTGATCCCAAAATGAAAACTCCCAGGAATAATACAGTCAAATTCCAGAGCACCCTGGTCAAAGAAGAAATGTTGCAATCAGCCAGAAAGAAACAATGCTTATATCATGGAGCCACAAGTCAGGATAACAAAATATTTAGCAGCTCCCATGTTAAAGAAGTAGACAGTACAGAATATGATATTCTGAAGGGCAAAGGAGCTAAGATTATAACGAGAAATAGCCTACCCTGCAAAACTGAGTAAAATCCTTAAGGGGAAAAAATAGATATTTAATGAAATAAAGGACTTCCAAGGATCGCTGCTTGATGAAAATACCAGACCTGGTTAGAAAATCTGATATTCAAACAGAGGACTCAATTGAAGCACAAAAAATGTAAGCATGAAAGAGTAATCATAAGAGACTCAATGGAGTCAAGCTGTTTACATTCTCGTATGAGAATATGACACACACAACTCCTAAGAATTTTATCATTATTAAGGCAATAAGAAGGAGGCAGAGAACATAGGTATGAGTCAACTGTGTTGGGATGATCTATAAGAAAAGAATATAGGGGTAAGAAAGAGAGATGTAATGAGAGAGGTAGAATGGGGTAAATTTTCTTACACAGAAAAGGTTCACAAGGAAAATCTTTTATAGTAGAGGGGAAAATAGGGAAGAGATGGGCAAAGCTTGAACCTCATTCTCATCAGAATTACTTCAAGAGGGAAGAGCACACATACACACTCATATGTACACATTCTATACCCAACACACTCAGTTGGGTATGGAAAGTATCTCACACAATAGCGGGATAGGAGAGGAAAGAGATAAGAGCTATGTGGATGGGAATGATAAGGGGAGAGGCAGCGGGAGACAGTGGTCAGAAGCAAAATGGATTTTTATGGAGGGACAGTATAAAAAGAGAGAGAGAGAAAGCTAAACATAAGAAAATGGAATGGAGGGAAAATGCACATTTAGTGATACTAACTGTGAAAGTAGATGGAATGAGCTAACCCACAGAATGGAAGCAGATAGAATGGATTTGAAACCAGAATTCAACAATATGTTGTGTACAAGAGACACACTTGGGACCGAAAGACAAACACAGAGTTGAAATGAAGAGCTAGAGCAGAGTCTATTACACTTCAGCTAAAAGGAAGTGGATAGGGATATCATCATCCAGATATAAAAAAGCAAAAATTGACCCAATTGAAAAAGATAATCAGGGAAACTATATTTCACTAAAAGATACCATAGACAGTGAAGCAATATAAAAAAAAAATTAGAACTAGTTTCTCAAGGCCTCATTTCTCAAATATATAGAGAAATGAGTGAAATTTATAAAAATAAGAGCCATTCACCAAATTGATAGGTAGCCAGGTAGAGCAGAGAATAGACTGCTGGGCTGGGAGTCAGGAAGAATCATTTTTCCTGAGTTCAAATTTGGCCTCAGACATTGTGTGGCCTTGGTCAAGTCTCTTAATCATGTTTGCCTCAGTTATCTTATCTATGAAATGAGCTAGAAAAGGAAATAGCAATCCACTCCAGTATGTCTGTAAAGAAAAACAACTGATACATGGACAAAGGATACAAAAAAGCATTGTTCAGAAGAACAAATCAAAATTATCAATAGTCATATCAAAAAATGTTCTGAATCACTATTGATTATAGAAAGGCAAATCAAAATACTTCTGAGGTACCATCTCACAGCTATCAGAAATGACAAATGCTGCAGGGGATGAGGGGAAAATAGATAAACTATTGAATTGTTGATGGAATAGTTAATTGGTCCAACTATTTTGTTGAACAATTTGGAACTATGCCCAAAGGGCTACAAAACTGCATACCCTTTGACCCATCAACAGGATTACAGGAAAAAAAGGACTTTTATGTAAAAATATATTTGTACCAGCTCTTTTTTGTGGTGACAAAGAAATAGAAATAGAAGGAATGCTCATCAGCTGGGAAATGGCTAAACAAGTTGTGGCATATAATTGTGATGGAGTACTATTGTGCTATAACAAATGTCAAGGGGTGTGGTTTGGGGAGAAAATGGCAAGATCTATATGAACTGATGCAAAATGAAGTGAAAACAACTGGAAAATCATTGTGCCCAGTGGCAGAAATGTTGTAATGATGATCATCTGTGAAAGACTTGGCTATTTTGATCAACAGAGTGATGTAAAACAGTTCAAAGGACTCATGATGAAAAAAATGCTATCTACCTCCAGAGAGAGACGGATGAACTCCGCAAATTGAAGTATAATTTTTTTCACTCAATTTTTCTTGCTTTTTTTTTTGGAGATACGGCTAATGTGAAATATGTTTTGCATGATTTCACACGTATAATTGATATCATATCATTTGCTTTCTCAGTGAGTGAGAGAGGGGTGGGAGAGTGGGACAGAATTTGAACTCAAAATTTCAAAAAGAAAAAATGTTTTAAATCAATTAATTAAAAAAATAAAATTCAAATGTAAGACTTTATGTCCCTATTAAATGTCATTTTTATGGGCTGGACCCAGCAGCATTTAGATCTTGAAGACCTGTAATGTAATGCCAAAAGAAGGCAACTTCCCAGGTTCAAAATACCAGCATAGGTGCTCTCTATTTTATTTAGTGACAAACCAAGAACAGAGAAGATCAAAACATGACATCATTCCAAATACAGCATTTACTAAGTGTGATTAAATAATCTCCAAGTACTACCCCACCCCAGGACCTTCCAATCATTCAATCAATTACAAAGTCTCTGTTCTAAATACTTCTCCACCCCTAGGCTATACCTTAATTAAGTCCACCACAAAGCCCCTCTTCTCAAATGGAGATTAGTTTCCAAACATAAGGTCAAAAGTTCCCCACCCCTGGATCACAATTGAATCTACCCCAGAGTTACATCAAGTTTAAACACAGCACTTAATACCCAAATGGAGGTCTTTTCTTCATCTTGACACGAGGCAAGTTCTCAGCAATCTTAGTTCCTGGGGAGACAAGGCTTAGCAAGGCCATAAGATACATTGCCAGTCCCTTCATGAATTCATCCTCTGTCTGTAGAACAGTCCTAGAACCCCTGAACACATTAGCAAAGCCCTCTCCCAGGATTTCTGTAAACATACAACAAGAAAATCCTTCTTCAGGGCTTCTGAACCAACAGAAAGGCTCCCAGACCCCTGCAACAACAGCACTGTCCCTCACCAGTGGACAGTATTCACTCTGTCTGCAGGACAGTCTCCAGACCCCTGCAACAACAGTACTGTCCCTCACCAGTGGACAGTATTCACTCTCTGTCTGCAGGACAGTCGCAGGCCTTGTTAGCGAACAGCCAGGTTCCAGGACTTCTTCAACAAAAGGACTGTCTTTCACCAGTGGACAAATCTGGCAAAACAACATCAAAACAGACAGACAAAGTACCAGCAAAATAGCCATGTCTCCTCAGTCCTTGGCAGCTCAGGGGGCAGGTCTCAAAAGTCCAGGGCAATTCAAAGCGGCCACCAGCAATTCTCTTAGTCTCTCTCTCTCTCTCTCCACGAGGTGCTGCTTCCAAAAAGATCTTCCGCCTCTCTCTAGTGTCTCTCCAAATCTACATCACCAGCTCCTCCCACTTCAGGACTTTCTTTTCACATCAACAAGCCCATCCCACAGGTGGGATTAACAAACTCTGGGTTTTAACACAATCAATTTGAAAACCAAGCCAATACAGGGGAATCTTTAATTGCCATTACTATCACAAGACCTCTCAGAGACCAACTAGTTCATTCCATACCTTTTACAGAGGAGGAAACTGAGACATCTGGAGGTGAAGTAAGTTGCTGAAGGTCACAGAGGGAGTGAGCATCTCAGCCAGGATTTTAACCCATTTTTTTGTCTCCAGAGTCAGTGCTTTCCCCATAGTACCATGCTGCATCCTATTCATCTCCTGAGATCTTTTTGGACCCTAACTATGTCATTCCGTCTATTAGTAATCCCTCCAAGTTTTATGGCATCTGCAAATCTGAACATGTCATCTATGTGTTTAGGTGAGTCACTGAAAAAATGTTAACTATCACAGGGCCATGCCGAGGTACCCAAAACATCAGATGTTAGCATATGATTATCTGTAGATATATAAGAATGGCATGGAGAATTGTGAAAATATAAAGTTGATATTTATAAGGAACTTCATTATACAAATGTTCTTTGATGCATACTTCTGATTGCTTTTTAGATGTTTCAGTTATGTCCAACTCTTTGTGACCACATTTGGAGTTTTCTTGGCAAAGATACTGGAGTAGTTTGTCATTTCCTTCTCCAGATCATTTTACAGATGAGGAAACTGAGGCCAGCAGGGTTAAGAAATCTGCCCAGGGTCACACAGCTATTAAGTGTCTGAGGCCAGATTTGAACTCAGGAAGATGAGTCTTCCTGACTCCAGGCCTGACACTCTATCTATTGCAATACCTAGCTGCCTTATAGCATGTTGAATACTATTAGATATATATTTAAACTGATTTTATTAAGCACTTACTGAGTAGAGAGAATTGTGCTAAGCATTTTGAACAAGTGTACAAATTTAACATAATTGCTTCTCTCCTAGATCATACAATTGGGAAAGGAGAAAAAAGTTTAAATACAGATAAGTGTAATTAAAAAATAAAACAGGATAAGTGCATCAGGGAGGGGCACAGCCCAATGCTCTGTGAGGTCTGAAGTAAATCATTATCAATGAGAATGACCAGTGTGATGAACTTATCTTCAGAAATTTGTGAATACAATAGTTTGGACAGGAGTGGGATAGGGATCTTCCATTGCATAAATAAACAAAATGAGACTGAGATAGGTTAAGTGAATAACTCAGTCTCACAGACAAATGACAAGTTTTCAGACTTGAATAAGATAGGCATTGAGTCATCATCTAGTGAGCCAACACCACGATGTCTTAGATTAAAAGCTCTCTGTAGGTATTGCCAAAACATACTTCCAAGAGTCTAAGATTGAGACTCTTAGCAGTATCACACAATGCCTATATCACTTTCATTTATCTCTTCTGCCAACCTCTATTTTCCCTCTCAAATTGAAAGCTAAAGTAAGACACACATTTGAGGGAAAGTTGTCAAAATTCATTTTATGGAAATGTGCTACTCAGGGGGATCCTTTGATCAGTAGCAACATCTTTTGAAATTGAAATTGAATAGATTATACAGCGATCTGCCTCTTCACTCTTCCAGAGATAGGCTACAAGTAAATGGGAAATATATGTGAAAAATGCAAACTTCATTTTGGCTCTGGTTTCCCTTATATCATCCCATCTCACTATGGGAAATAGCGGAAGCTTTCAGCACAAACTGGTTTTTGCAATCCTGTTTAAGGGAGAATAGGCCATATTTAGCCAAGAATAAATTGATTCACAAATTCTTCAAGCAACTGAAAATTGTAATTGAACTCAAGTTTCTATATTCTTAGGATATATTTGTGTTACAAGAATATAGAAATGATTCCTACATTTTCAAGAATTGTAAGATTCTCTTAGATTTCATGAACTGTTATCTCTCCTGTTAATCTACCACCACCACTACTATCATCCCCAAAGTACTATATGACATGTATTTTTATACTTGAAAGAATCTGATCTTAACCATGAGAGTATAATTTCCAATAATATAACTTGTAACTCATCCATACCTCATCCTTTGCTCTAAAGTTATATGATTTGATAATACCTTTATCCTGATACTATAAACTCAATTCTAAAATGTTGATCTATGCATATTGAAACCAAAGTCCTGTTTTGATAACCTACTGAGGCCTAAAAGTGACCCCAGATTAAGGAAGTTTGAGGCAATTGTGAAGCTTTAGCAAATACTATGAAGCTAAAAAGGCTTCACATACATAACGGATTATTCATCAAAAAGCATATAGTACCTACCACGTGCTGGGCCCTGAGCTAAGAAGTAGTGATATGTGACAATAAATAAAACAAGCTCTACTCTTACAAAGCTTGCATTCCAATGTTAGAGACAAGAAAATATGTAAGCATATGCAGAACAAATGAAAAGAGAATAAATTGTTGTTCATCCATTTTTAATAAATTTATTTTTAGTTTTAAACATTTACTTCCAGAAGATTTTGAGTTTCAAATTTTCTCTCCATCTCTCCTCTCCCTCCACCCTAATATGGTGCATAACTTGATATAGGCTTCACATAGACATTCATATTAAACTTATTTTCACATTATACATGTGGTATAGAAGAATTAGAACCAATGGGAGAAACAATGAGAAAGAAGAAAAAAAAGGGAGAGTGAAAATACATGCTTTAACCTGCATTCAGACTCCGTAGTTATTTTTTTCTAGTTGTGGATAGCATTTTCCATCATGAGTCTTTTCATCCTTCTTTTTTGAACATGACCAATGGCATCATAGCTTATGTCCTGACTTGCCTGTGAACTGGATTTAAGTGAGACAGAGACAAAGTCTTTAAATTTACTCCTTCTTGCTGAATCATCTAAGTCCACTGGTAGGGCAAAAATCAAGATGACTAGTGATGGCCTGGGCCATAGTGGATGACCTTGGTATCTTCAATGTCTGACTAAGCTCTAAGCACTGGATCCACAGTGCCTGTTTCAGACGCCTTCATGGCCAATCAAAGAAATTAGTCTCATTCACCCATTCTGATAGAGAAAGTCTGTACATGCTTGGGGTAGACTTTCCCCTAACTCACCAACAAGTCTGAGGTCCATAAGTTGCCTTAAATCTGATTTAGCCCATCTTCCAAGATGATTTACTAGGGTGTGGCCTCTGTACATGTTTTAGCTTCTTTGAGCCACAGGTGAGAGGTGGGTGAAGGTGGACATCAAAGGTGGATGAGCATCCCTAAAAAGGGATCACCAAGCCTTCACACCAGAGGTGCTGGTTTTTCCTGAAAATCCTGTATACTACCCAAAACAGAATATTTATGCATTTATGTATATAAATATAGAGTACACACACATATACATGTACATTTGTGTGCATGTAGGTAAATAAATAGTATGATAGGGAAGTTAGTTGTTGTCCAAGAACCAATAACCTCCAGCTTATCATTAGAGGTCAGTTTATTAGGAGATGAATCTTCTGACCTACCAAAAATTGTGAAAACTTTCTGGCTCCTTGAAGGCAGGAACTATGTTTTTGTCTTTCTTTGTATTCCCAAATGTAATAAAAGTCAATCAATAAGCATTTATTAAGCATTTACTATGTGCAAGGCACAGTGCTTATTAAGTGACTATATATAAACATTGAAATACATAATTTCCTTATACATGGACAAACTCATTGAAAGTATAGATTGCTATGGATTCTGTCACCATTTTACCTAATAGCAAAACCTGAAATTTTTAACTTCATTATTCTAAAATCACATGTAAGACCAATAGTACTGCTGTGGGTAGGAGATAGATGAAAGCAACCATACACAACCTCCAAAATATAATGGGAGGTATAACAGATATGTGATGTACTAGAATGGTGATGCACCAATGTGAAATCATATAGTTTTTTCATCCTTTGCACGTCATGGTAATATCAATCCCCTTTCTGTTTGGCTTGCTCACTCCAAATGGCTTTCACACTATAAAGACCAGGTCCCTATAGATAAATCACCATCACAGAGTTACATTCATACTCTCTCAGAATATTAGGGAAAACCCTATTGAGTGGGAAATACTTACATACTCAACACTCAGAATCTTAGTGGTTGCAAAAGTAATTTGCTAATAGGAAAAGAGGAGAAGGATAGAAGTATCTTCCAAAATGAGAATACCACAGATATTTAGGGAAATTAAGGATGAGGAGGCAGCTGAGGCATGATGCTGAAGTCTGAAGAGTCAGAAACAGATAGGCTATGGAGAGCAGGTGGCAGGGAGAGGGGCAATAAGTGAGGAATTGAGGATTTCACCTATACTGTTGTATTAGCAAGCACCCTACCACATCAAGGACTGCCTGCTAGTACAGGTTCTTTGATCTGCTTTGTTAAAGGAAAGACAACTTTTAAAGGAGTCAACAATCTTACTTTAATCACAGATAATCCAACAGAAAATACAAGCAGAGAAATTGGCAGAGATTCAACAGACAGGGCTCCTGCTGTCTGAACAAAGTAATACAAGAACCTATATATACCACTGCATTGGGAGAGCACAAACCTCTGAGTAGTTGGGGGGGCTCTTAACAAATGGCTACTCAGAGTCCTATTCAGGGAATCAAAAGGTCCTTTTCATAAGTGAACCCCCAAAGTAAATACCAACCTCCCAGTATATATACAGTTTTCAACTAATGGGCTCAGAGCCAGAAGGCATCACAGCCCTCATGTCTTGGTGCCTAATTAACTTAGCAAAGATGTGAAAGTCTTCCTGCAAGCAAGCCTCCCCCTAAGCAAGTTCCTCCTTAGGCAAATTCCTCCCCCAATGGGCCCTATGTGACTTAGGATGTATCACAGCTGTGAAAGCAGCAAGACATCCATGACTGAAATACATGTATACCTTTAGATCTGGGAACATGGCTCCTGTTCCAAGGAAAAAGAAGACACATGTAGTCACATAGGCCTATTAATAGATGGGTAATTCTATTCCATCAACATGGCAACTGTGTACTTGGATTATTTGGAGGATATCTAGTCATGATCTCAAATGCAACAAGGAAGTAATGAAAGGGGCAGAATTTCAGAGGAAAGATAACAAATTCAGTTTAGACATATTAACTTCAAGATCTATGGGATATCCAATTTGAGCTATTTAATGGTCAAATGGAGATCTCTCAGAAGTCAGGAATGAAATTAGGGCTGAATAAATAAATCTGAAAACCATCTGCATGGAGATGATAATTTAATCCACGAGTGCTGATAATATGACCAAAGGAAGCAGTATAGAGGACTACAGAGAAGAGGAACCAGTGTAGAGCATTGGAGAACACCCAGAGGAAAGCTGCAGCCAGACCTCACCAGCTTGTAAGCTGCCATAGTTAAATTTTCATGTGGGAATCTTTGTCTCTGAAATTTGCAATCATTATAAATCAAGGCTTGATTTTTTTTTTGTTTTGCCGATTGTCTAGGTGCAATAAATTGCTAATACTGCTGATTAAATTTAAAAGTATGAGTAAATGAACTTTTTTTTTCCTGGACAGTATGGCTCTTAAATATTTACCAGTAGACCCTGTATTGCTTTATAAACATTGTTGAACTCAACAGGAGTATAGTAGAAAGTTTGAGAAATGAACTAATTATAGACAATTTTCTCAAGGAGTTTAGCCGCAAAAAGAAGAGATATAATGATAATTAGTGAGAATAAGCAGATAAAGTTAAAAGAGCACATTTTCAGCTCCTCATTTACCCTGAAGCTATTTTGAATTGTTTTCCTTGTATTCCTTTAACAGATTCTTCTATGTTGTTTCTGTATACATTTGCTCTACCTGGTTCTTATACACCTTAGTGACTTAAATGAGGATCTCCTAAGTCTTAGTGATTTACCTTTTGTTTAAAAAGGCATAACCCCCCAAATTTCTCCTAGAATATCAAGTCTTTTTTAAAAAACAGTATTTTATAAACAGCTTTAAAGTTTGTAAAATGCTTTGAGAAAATAATGTTATTTTATCCTCACAACAACCATGAGAAGTGGGTGTTATTATTATCTCCGTTTTACAGATAAGGACATTAAGATAGAGAGAAATTAAATGACTTGCCCTGGGTCATTCAACTAGCAAGTATCTGAGACCACAATTGAAATCACCTGTCCTAGAATAAAAGTCCAGTGCTCCATCCACTCTGTCACCTACATACCTTTTAAAATCATCTCTAGAAGGCAGAGCCAAGATGATAAAGAAAAGGCAGGGACTTGCCTGAGTTCTTCCCCAAACCCTCATAAACACCCTTAAATAACACTTCAAAACAAATTCCAGAGTGGCAGAACCCACAAAAGGATGGAATGAAATAATTTTCCAGCCAATAAAACTTAGAAGGTCAGCAGAAAGAGTCTGTTGAATCAAGGTGAAAGTTAAGCTCATTCCAGTGCAGACTGCCCCCAACAAAGCAGCTGTAGGCCTTGCGGGGTGATTGAATCAGTGGAAGAAGTGGTGGTTTCCATGCCTCTCAGCAAACAGAGGGTAAGGGAGTTAGACAATTTGTCAGAAGTAGATTAGAGGGGTCCTTTTGCTGACTCTGTTGTATTGCCCATACTTTGAACGAGGTCTCAGTCTTGGGTCTCAGTCTCAGGGCAAGGATGCGCACTAGCACACCAGAGCTTACGGTCACAGTGGAGCTGGGATTCCAGTCACAATTCCAGGGCAGAAATTACTGCTTGTGGTCACTCATAGACCAGAGCACAGAACAGGAGAGTAATAAAAATACCTTTTCCTAAATCATACCATGTTGGAAGAATCAAAAATTTACAAGTTCTCAGAATTACCTCAGAAAACAGCTGCACAGAAAACTTGAAGGATGGGATAGTAGCCCCTCCATTCTAGAAGCAGAGTCACACTTTAGCACAGAGTTAAAAGTCTAGAAATAGTCTGGAAGAATATGAACAAACAGCAGAAAAAAATCCTTACTACAGAAAGTTACTATGCTAACAGGAAAGATCAAAATGAGAACTCAGAGAAAGACAACAAATTCAAAACTCCTATATTCAGAGTCTCAAAGAAAAATACAAATTGTCCCCAGGCCATGAAAGAACTCAAAGATGATTTTTAAAATCAAGTAAGAGAGGTAGAGGAAAAAATGGGATGAGAAATAAAAAT
Organism: Petaurus breviceps papuanus; assembly: GCF_028583685.1. Classification (NCBI taxonomy): domain Eukaryota; kingdom Metazoa; phylum Chordata; class Mammalia; order Diprotodontia; family Petauridae; genus Petaurus; species Petaurus breviceps. Next base: position 9,501,039 of record NW_027187360.1, on the reverse strand, counting down.
GATGTAAGAAAATTATGAGAAAAGAGTTTCCAGCTTAGTAAGTGAAGCACAAAAATACTTAAGAAAACAACTGAAAAACCAGAATAGGCCAAATAATTTTTTGCACTTAATAGTATTTTCCCAATTACATATAAAGATACTTTTCAGCATTCATTTTTATAAGATTTTTAAAAGAATCTTCACCCTCCTTTCTCTCACCCCTCCTCATGATCTGATGTAGATTATACATACACAATCATGCTAAACATATTTTCACATTAGTCATGTTGTGAAAGAAGAATCAAAAGAGAAAGGAAAACTATGAGAAAGAAAAAAAATTTAAAACAGTATGCTGCTATCTACATCCCAACCCCATAGTTCTTTCTCTAAATGCAGATAGCATTTTCTATCATAAATCTTTTAGTATAGTTTTCTATCACTTTATTTCTGAGAAGAGCTAAATCTCTCATAGTTGATATTTGCCCAATGTTGCTGTTACTGCACACAACACTCTTTTTCTGCTCACTTCAGCATCAGTTAATGTAAGTCTTTCCAGGTATTTTTTCAATTCTGCCTCCTCATCATTTCTTATAAAACAATAGTATTCTATTACATTCATATACCACAACTTGTTC
>NW_027187360.1:9307954-9495425 GCF_028583685.1 Petaurus breviceps papuanus | reverse complement strand
ATACATACATATATATATATATATATATATATATATATATATATATATGTGTGTGTGTGTGTGTGTGTGTGTGTGTGTGTGTATATATGAGGGTATATGGGCATATGAATACATATGTGAATGTGTGTATATATGTTTACAGGTATACATAGATAAAGGGCACAGGACCAATTTAACAGGAAGGGATGATACTTAAAAGGTGAAATTAAGAGGTGAGAGGAATATAATGAGAGCAGATGGGGAGAGACAGATTGGGGTAAACTATCTCATACAGAAGAAGTAAGGGAAAATGGTTACAACAGAGGGGAAGAATAGTAAGGCAAAAGGGAATGGGTCAACCTTATTCCCATTGAATCTGGCTTGAGGAGGGAGTGAAATACACACTAAATGGGGTATCTCACCCTCCAGGAGAATGGTGGGGGGAGGGGATGAGAGGGGGAATGATGGAAGAGAGGGCAGGCTGGGGGGGAGGGAATTTGGAAGCACCCACTTTTGAAAAGGGAAGGGATCAGGGTGGAGAGTGGAGTGGGTGGGAAGTGGGATGGGAGGGAGGGAAGTGTAATCAGTTTTTTACAATATCCCTATTATGTTGTTTTTTTGCATTAGCCACACATGTACTACCTATACTGAACTGCTTGTCTTCACATTGGGGGTGGGTGACAGGGAAGGAAGGGAATGAATCTGGAATTGAAAGTTTTAAATTCAAATATATATATATATATATGTGTGTGTGTGTGTATGTGTGTGTGTGTGTGTGTGTGTGTGTGTGTGTGTGTATATATATATATATATATATATATATATATATATATTGGAGGAGGGGATATCCTGTGGGACTGCTATTTTGGGGCAGTCGGTGGGGGAAAAGTGGGGAGAAAATTTGTAACTCAAAATCTGGCAGAAATGAATGATGTAAATCAGAAGTTAATAAAGCATTTTTTTTAGTAAAAAAAATTAGAATCAGACAAGTGGAAGTTAATGATTTTGATGAGACATCAAGAAACAATAAAGCAATCAAAAGGGAAGACAATTTGAAATATCTCACTGGAAAAAATCAACTAATATGGAAAATAGATCCAAAAAGATAATTTAAGAATTATTGGATTACCTGAAAGCCATGATCCAAAAAAGAACCCAGACATCACCTTTCATGAAATTATCAAGGAAAATTACCCTGATATTCTAGAACTGGTAGGTAAAACAAAAACTGAAAGACTCTACCAATCACTTCCTCAAAGGGGTCCAAAAATGGAAACTACCAGGAATATTATAGTCAAATTCCAGAGTTCCTAGGACAAGCAGAAAATATTGCAAGCAGAAAAAAACAAAAACAAAAAATTAAATATTGTGGAGTCACAGTAAGTATAACACAAGATTTATCAGTTTCTATAATAAAGGATCATAGGGCTTAAATAAGATATTCTGGAGAGTAGAAAAGGTACAATTACAACCCAGAATCACCTATCCAGCAAAACTGAGTATAATGTGTCGCGGGGAAATGGAGATTCAATGAAATAGAGGACTTTCAGGCATTCCTGATGAAAAGAACAGAACTGAATAAAAAAATCTGACTTTTGGATACAAGACTCAAGAGAAACATAAAAAGGTAAACAGGAAAGAAACATCTTAAGTGATTCAATAAGGTTAAACTCTTTACATTCCCACATGGACAAATGATACTTCTGACTCCTTAAAAAGTTCTCATTAGCATGGTTAGAAGGAGTATACATAGACAAAAGCCACAGATATGAGTGAATATGGATGTGATGTTTATCTAGTAAAATAAAATTAAGGGGTGAGAAAGAAGAATACATTGGGAGAAGGGAAAATGGAGAAGTAAAATGGGGTAAATTATCTGACAGAAAAAGAGGTCCAAAGGAGATTTTACAGTAGAGAGAAAAAAGGAGGAAGTGGGGGAGCACATGAACCTTACTCTAATCAGAATTGTCTCAATGAGCAAATAATATCCACACTCGGTTGAGTATAAGGAGCTATTTGTCACACCAGAAAGTAGAAGGGGAAGGGAATAAGAAAAGGGGGTGTTAATAGAAGGAAAGGAAGTGTGGGGGAGGTAAAAGTCAGAAGCAAATCAGTTCTGATATTGGACAGGGTGAAAGGAGAGAGAAAATAGAATAAGAGAAGAAATTAGGTGGAGGGAAATACATAGTAATCATTAGTATGAGGAAAAAATTACATCAAAGTATTTAGATAAATACTTTAATTCTCAAATATATAGGAAACGGAGTCAAATTTATAGCAATAATAGCCATTCCTTGATTGATAAATGATCAAAGGATATAAACAGGCAGTTTTCAGATAAAGTAATCAAATTTTACAGGAAAAAATGCTCTAAATCACTATTGATTAGATATATTCAAATTAAAAAAACTCTGAGCTACCACTTCACATCTATCAGATTGAATAATATGACAAAAAAAGGAAAATAACAAATGTTGAAGGGGATGTAGAAAAAATGAGACACAAATGTACTACTGGTGAAATTGTACACTGTTTCAATCATTCTGGAGAGCAATTTTGAACTATGTTCAAAGATGCATACTCTTTAACCAAGCAATACCACTACTAGGTATGCATCTGAATGGGATTTTTTTTAAAGAAAGGAAAAGGACGAAAATATTTATAGCAGCTCTTCCAGTGGTCGCAAAGAATTGGAAATTGAGGGGATGTCCATCAATTGGGGAAATGGCAAAACAAGTTGTTGTATCTGATTGTGATGGAAAACTACTGTGCTATAAGAAATGGCAAGCAGGATGCTCTCAGAAAAACCTAGGAAGACTTACATGAACTAATGTAAAATAAAATGAGCAGAACCAGTAAAACAGCAATATTATATGAAGATCACTGTGAATAATTAGCTACTCTCAGCAAGACAATGATCTGAGACAATTCGGAAAGACTTATAATGAAAGGTGTTGTCTATCTCCAGAGAAAGTACAGGTAGATGCATACTGAAGTATACTTTTCCTTGTTTTTTGCTTTTGTTTTTTTTTTTACTGTGTTTTCTTTCCAAGAATGACTTACATAGAAATGTGCTTTGAATGACAACATATGTATAATCTATGTCAAACTGCTTGCCTTCTAAAAGGGGAGAAGAGAGAATTTGTAATTTAACAATTTTAAAAAGAATGTTAAAATTGTTTCTACTTGCAATTGGAGGGGGATAAAATAGAATAGAAAAAAATCATTCCTCAGTCTCAAAATTTATATACCATTTCTTTTTTTAAAATTTTACTTTTATTACTCATAAAACATGTATATGCAAATGCTTTGAAACTTTGGAGGCTTCAACATGTTCTTCCATTTCTCTGTAGCTCTTGAAATTTTGTTTCTTTCTACCACTCTTTTAACTTTTACAAATAAAATATCTTTCTTTGGTTCTTATATCAAAATGTTCTCACCGAAGGGAGGCATCATTTTACACTGTAAAGAAAGGGTTTTTTTGTTTTTGTTTTTATATTCATTCCATGGTTCTTTTTCTATCCAAAAATATTCAAATCCCATCTGAAAGTTAAGTTTCTTCATAAACACTTGTTATCATTATATGTTAAAGTTCTTTCCTATCCTTTTTCAATATCAAAATATTCATGTGTAACATCAGCAACATTTCATACTGACAGTATAAATCCATTTCTTTACATACACACACACACACACACACACACACACAAATACTTTTCCTGTGTTTACTACCACGTAGATAGCAAAAGTATATGTAAGGAATTCACAAGTTCTGTTTTCCAAAATGTATTTTATATTTCCCATTGCTCTCTTTTTGCTGGAACCAACAGCAGAAGGGAAAACATCAATGTGCCTCAAAGGCTAAAATCACATCAAGGAATAAGTTGTATATCATAGGTACTCAATAAATGTTTGTTGAATGAATGAGTGCTGGCTGAATACAAAGGAATCAAATGGAATGTGCCCATAACTGAGTGAAATCAATTTAGGTCACTAATTGTGGTTAAGTAACTCAATTTGACTGCATCCCCTTAAACTGAATAAATTATGCAGGAATCTCATATCATTATTAGGATTATGAGCAAAATGTCTTGGCCAATTCTTTTAGGAATCTCCTTTTGACCACGTACATAATTTTATACCCGTGTGTAGAACAGAGGATACAACTACAGAGAAGTATTACATGGAAAATAAACAAAAAATAACTTAACTTAGGACTTTAAAAATGAAAAAAAATTTAAAGCATATTGAGTGGAATTACAGTGAGTTCTAAACCAATCAAAAAGCAAATCTCTCATTTTTTACTTCAATCAAAGTGCTATTTCTACTTCATTGTCTGTTATTTCACCATTAAATGTAGTAAAGGAATTTGCTTTTTATTAACCATTTTTTTTAATTCACTAATCTTAATCTCAGGAGTAATATATTTGAGCTATTATATTTTAAGCCCTGATGGGGCATAAGAGATTCCTCTTTTTCAGCAAACTATCAGAGTTTTTTGTTAGCATCTTTCAAGTGTATCCATACTGCTTTGTATGGTAGGTATTATTCCCCCAATTTTAAAGTTTCTTTTTTTTTAAACTTCAGAGCCTAGAACAGCACTTTGTGCAGAATAACAACCCAAAAGAACATGGGGTTGTAGATTTAGAAATGTAAAGAACCTTAGAAACAATCTTGTACAATTCTTCTATCTCACAGAAGAGAAAACTGAAGGCTATGATTTGCCTGAATCTACAAAGATAGTAAATTCATGGAATTTAACAAAAATGAAGTCTTCTTTTCACTTAGGTAGGTCCTAGCTGCTAATATGCAGATGGCCCAATATCTGCTTTGAGGCCTTACCATGCTGACAGTCTGAGACTCAAAAATTTAGAACAAAAAAAAAAGAACACATACAACTAAAACTAAAACATCATTGCCTTCTGAGATCACTGCTACTGGTTCTTTGCCATATAATCAATGACAAATTAAGCTCACCAGGGAACCAAAGTCAATGTTGTGCACTTTGACTACAACATAATGAAATTGTAATGGTTTCATTAGGCGTCCCTCTGAGTCATGCCAATCTTTTGCTTTCAGTATAATGTAATACTGAAGAGGCATCTTATAAGTGATTAGAGTGCAAGAGAAGCCTTTTTCAACCTAGTAACATTCACTTGTTGATCCTCAGATATATAGGTGAATCTGACACCTTTCCCAGAGGGGGTGAATTTCATGTCATGGTGTAGCAGACACAGTTCTTGGTTTAGAATTAGAAAAAAAACTACATTCAAAATCTGATTCTCCCACTTACTAGCTGTGGGACAATGGTCAAGTTACTTAAGTTTTCAGAGACTCAGTTTCCTCATTCTGCAAAATGGATATAATCACACAGGCAGTACCTACCTTGCAGTGCCACTGCAAGACTTAGAAGATAATAGAACAAGAGCTAGAAGGGACTTCAGAGGTCATTTATTCCAACTCATTAGTTTTTTTTGAATGAGTAAAATGAAGTCAAGGAAAGTCAAGTGATTTGTTTAAGGACATACAGATAAATAAGTGTTCCAGGTGGGATTAGAACCCAGGTCCTCTGATTTCCCCAAACCAATGTTATTTCTATTGTAACACTGACAACCTTTGAAGCGCTACATAAATATCAATTATGATGATGATAACGGTGATGATACATGATTTCAGAGCATTTTTATAAGCATAATGAGCATTGGGAAAGGGTTGAAGAACAAAACTACTGAAGAAAATGGAGATGAAGTTTCATAGGAGGAGATAGGTATTTAAGTTACCTCTAGGACTAGAGGACAATTGTTGCACTGGCCCATCTTTTGTGAAGTTCAAGACTTAGTGTATAAGAGAATTCAGGAAGGTTGAGGCAGGTAAAATTTAGAGAAAAATAATAATTCATATTTCCACAGTGCTTTATAGTGTACAAGACACTTCCAGGTATTATCTTGAGAACCACAACAAACCTTATTAGGTAGGTGCTATTATTATCTCCATTTTGCAGATGAAGAAACTAGGGTTTAGAGGTTCTGGGATCGCCCACATACTATTTGGTAGGTAGCGTGAACCTAAGTTTCTTCTGACTCTAAATCCACAATATACTGTGGCTCTTTAAGAGGAGTTTGGGAAATTCATAGTAGTTTGGTTGTCAGAGGTCTAGAATTCCTTCCCATTTCCTTCTTTGTGGCTCTGCTGCTGACCTTGAAGAAGCAGTCAGGAGCTTATGTGGCCTGTCTGCTCTCCCCCTAGGGGTATTTTGCTGCCACAGGGGCCGGACATAGAACATTTCAATGAGAGGATATGAGCTATGATGAGGAATCTTACAAATTTGGCCAAATAACATCATAGCTGACTATTTTATTCTTTTCAGTGTTGTACATGTAATTTGTCTCACAATAACTCACAATAAGTATCACCTCTTTCCTCTGAATTTTATACATAAGGAGATGGAAATTCTGAGAGACTAAGTGACCTTCTCTGGGTCATACACTATGGGTCACACTATAGTTTTGGAGGAACAATTCAAACTCTAAGTCTTTATGACTCCAAATACAATTCCCTATCTCTTATTAGACTCTGTCTCGCTTGGTACTACAGCTGGTATTTGACCTCAGGTTCAAGTTCTTTCTATCTTCACTATATTAGCTGTTACCTACAATTTTTCTAGTTATATTATTGCCTACAGTAGCCTTAGCGGCCAATAGATTCAAATGCTGTACGTGTGTCAATTAGATTTGGATGCTACAATAAGGCACTGGATCAAAAATCCCGTTCCATATAAGCATAGGTAACCCATCCATGCCTGCCTCCTCTATGGAACCCTTGTGGTATGTCTTGCTATGAAGTGACCACAGGACTCCACCATAACAAACAGAAGTCTTCCATAAGTCTCCTTATGTTACCAGGCAATAACTGTTCATTGGCTTTACTTCACCGCTATGTGACCAGCTTTTTTTTTTTTTTTTGAATTGTCCATTTCTTTGATGATATCCTTTATATTTGTTCATCTCCAACATTCTCACTTTTTGATTAGTTGAAGCCTGCTCACATCCATCTATCTGTCTGTTCAAGGGAAAAGGGCAGCTTTGTATACTGGTGGGGAAACATATTTACATTGGGTAAATCAACATCTGAATCTGACACATTATTTCAGGAGTAGTGTATTGCCTGACAGAACTGAATTTTAATCATTATTTCCTGTGGAGAGAACCAGCCAGAGAATGGCCACATATTTAAGAGCTGGTTGTGCATTGTAAACCTTGGAGATAGCATTGTTTAAACCCTATACAGGGTAACAAGAATATCACATATTCACATATATTATGAAAGGCAACTTCATGCAGCAGAATTGAAGTCAATGAACCTGGATTTAAATTCCAATCCTCCTCCTCCATATGTGTGCCTATATACATATGTATATGAATATGCATATGTGTAAATGTATATGTATATAAACATATATGTAACCACGGATAGAACAATTCTAATCATTATATTTATAGCTACAATTTATACCGTATTTATAGTTTAAAAGCACTTTATATTTTCTCATTTTACCCTCACAACAATTCTGAGATTTGCTGCTATTATTATCTCTATATTAGAGATGAGGAAATCTGGGAAGCTAGGTGGTGCAGTGAATAGAGCACTGGCCCTGGAGTCAGGAGGACCCGAGTTCAAATCTATCCTCAGACACTGAACACAAAAACTAGTCGTGTGACCCTGGGCAAGTCACTTAACCCCAATTGCCCTCCAAAGAGGAAAAAAAAAGAGATAAGGAAATCAAGGCACACAGAGGTTAAATGATTTGTCCAGTCACATAGCTTATAAGTATATGAGGCCAAATTTGAACTCAGCTCTTCCTGACTCCAATTAAAGTCCTCTATCCATTGCAACACCTAGCTACTCCTAGGTAGATATCACTTCCTCTGAGATACAATGAAAAAAAGGATTTGGAATCAGTTGCATAGGGGACAAATTGAGAAAAGGAAAGACTGTGGGAGAGAGAACAGTAAGAGTCTATGATAATAGTTCATGTAAGAGGTGATTAGGTCCTGTGCTATGGTGGTTCTGGATAAGTGAAGGGAGGAGGACTTAGGTGAAAAAAAGTTGTGAAATGAAATTGCCAGAATTCACAAGTGGCAGGATATAGGGGATGAGGAAAAGTGAGGAACTGTGGATGAATATAAGATTGCCAACCTAAGTTATGGGAGGAACGATGGTGTCTTCAGCAGAAACACTGAAGTTATAAGGAATGTGAATTTGAAAGAAAAAAAAAAAGAATGAGTTGACTCTGTCTCTGGATCATCCAAATGGCAACATTCATCAGTCAGTTGAAGATACTGGCGTAGAGTGCCACAGAATAATGAGAGCTAAACATGGCCATTTTCAAGTCAAGTCAAGTAGCTAAAGCTTTATTAACTATTTATTATGTCCTAGTCACTGATGTAAGTTACAGGAATACAAGTACAAGCAGAAAAATGGTCCCTGCCCTCAAGGAGTTTATATTTTAATGGAAGAATTCAGTAAATAAAAAGCTGATATTGTGGAGGAAAAAGGAAGGGGCTAGGGTCCTTGCCATGAGGAGTATCATAGAGAAAGTCTGGAGAAAAATCAAGTGAAGATTCTGAGAGGAACCAGAAAATCAGAAGAAGAGGCCACAGGGTTGGAGGAAAGAGCGAATGGGGTTCTTCCAACTATGAGAAGTCCAGGGATAGAGTGAAGAGATTTTTGCCATGTGCACACTAGAGAAAGTTTCATCCTTGGGGCTTGATTTCCTTGTCTGTAAAATAATTTGTCAAGCTAGGTAATTTCAAGTGTCCTCATAACTTTAAATCCTTCAATCCATACTAAACTCTAACCATACTCACCAGTACTAACCTAATTCTCTGGATTTCTCTGTGTTCTTGCCAGTAGCCTTGTCCCTGCATGAGTACCTTTCCCCTCCATCCACTTTATAGGTCAAGTTTATATGTGGTCTTCATCCATTAGAATGTAAGCTCCTTGAAGGGAGAGACTATATTCTTTGCTTGTATCTCCAACACTTAGCATAGTATCTGGTACATAGTAAGAGTTTAATTGACACTATCTATCTATCTATCTATCTATCTATCTATCTATCTATCTATCTATCTATCTATCTATCTATCTATCTTATCTACCTAATCTATCTATCCATTCATCCATCTCTCTACCTATGGTGTTTGATACACCTTCCTAGTATGGATTCAAGGTTATTCTGAGTCTCTCTATAAGGTGACCTAAGCAACTTAGATGAACAGTAGCAGAAATGTGCATCCCTCTTTTCCTTTTTATCAAGTGAGCATAGAAAAGAATGCTTATCAGAAAAAAAAAAAAACATGAGCAGGTCAATTCCCAGGTAATTGCTTTGGATAATTTCCCCCAATTACCAGTGCATTCTTTCTTAGGCTGTGTATCTCAAGTGCTTAAAAGCTTTGAAAAAAATAGAACCTTAAAACTCTTCTCACAAAAAAAAAAACATCGTGTCCCTAAATTTGTCATAGGGTGGTGTTTGACAATATACTCAATGTGCAAATGTACAGTGTCAACCTGAAAATAGGATCAGTTTTTTTTTCTCTCTCTAGTTCTTAAGTCTATACACATCTTACCAATTCAGAGGAGATGGAAATACTGGCAAATTGCACGTGCTCCATTAACACTGACAGCATCTTAGCCTCTGAGCTGGTGCTGGGATTGTTCACCTGGGAACAGCTTTCTCTACTTTTTTTCCCCTAATGGCACCAGCAGGAGAGAGGATCAGGGTGTCTGAGTGACATTCTCACATTAGGTGACCATGTATGCTAAACCACAGTTCCAACTGTTTTCTCTATTAATGGGCTTGCTTTTAGCTAGCCTTTGATCTAAGCCAGACTCCCCACAGCCTTTCAGAATAAGCATAAGCCATTCTAGTATCATTACTGTCTGCTCATGATGCATTTGATATTTTTTTCTCCAAATTCCACACCTTCAGCCATATTATAGTTTCATAGGGACACCAATTCTGTGCTCTAAAAATAGGACACAGAGCTCAAAATTACATTTTAAGATGATGGTAATCCTATAATCACTTCTCTGAGCCCAGATTTATAAGAAAGCATAATATAACAATTATTATATACTTCAATATAGGAATTATGAGAAGGGAATACAAAATTCCATCTTTGCTGATAGTTCAATTCCAATAAAAGTTGACATAAATTAAAGAAGATCTTGAAAGGGAAGCAATTTGGCTCTTTTATCTCCGATCAACTTCCTTTCATGCAGAAAAAATTACTTAAAAGCTCCCACAATTAAGAAAAATCTTATTTAATATATATTGCATTAAAGGCACCCCTCCTCTTCATTTTACTTAAAAATAAGCCAGGCAAACCATTTTCCCTGTATTGTATAATGTAAAATAACTTCAAAGAAACGAGATGTTTTCACTTCCTTTATTCCCACCAACATTTTTTTTATAAGCTAGTATTCATTGTATGGTAGTTTCCTTTATCTCCTTGAGGAACAAAAAGAGGAACAACATTTTTATTTTATTTTATGATTATTATGGTTGTTCCAATTCTCCATTATTATTTTTCATACAAAGTGGTAGTTTTCTTTGGCTGGAGAAGGTGGGAACACTGAATGCCCTCAGCATTTCATATCTGTTAAGCTGCATCTGTTCATCAGTTAGAGGAAGCAAAGGCATCATACCTGGAGATTTAAAAAATTTCACTCAAAGAAATCCCTTCCTTTTAAATGTTCACAGAGAGCAAAAACCATCATTGCATGAAATGCATTTGAATGGAATGAAATGTGATGTTTCATATGACAGTGAAATTATATACTTGGCTGCTTCCTTAAGGATCACATATAGATACCAGCAAAAAGTTAGTCACTGGAAAAAATATTTCCATCTTATTTTGAAAGATTTTCTCCTTCTTCTCCTTCCTCCCAAAATTAGAAATAAAACAATTTTCATTACTAGGCATAAGGTATGAAACAAAGGAGTCAGGGTTTTAATGATAATTGCTAAGATTAATCACTGAGTTGATATTACCTGAGTTTAACACCAAGCCAGCACATCATATTTGGGAGATAAAAAGGTCAGTAGGGAGATGCTGTTCTATATGAAGTGTGACATGAACTGGCTAGATTAAGTGTGATTTATTATTGGTCAACCAGCATTTATTAATTGTCGACTATGTGCAAGGCACTTTGCTAAGCACTGGGGATACGAAGACAAGTAAAAATAAAGTATCTGCTTTCAAGGAACTAATATTCTTGTGGGGGAGCCAACATTGTAAACAGAATACATACGATGTAAGTGGGTGTTGGGAAGGCGTACTGGAAATGCCTCCCGCAGAAGGTGGTATCTGAGCTGAGCGTTGAAGGAAAACCAGGAAGACCACAGGTGGATGTGAGGAGGGAGAACATCTCAATTATGAGGTATAGCTAACAAATAGGCATGGGATTGGGAAATGGAAAAAGGTGTGTAAGAAAAAGACGTAGGGCAGGGAAGTTGGATCATAAAGTCTGCCCAGAGGAGAGTAAAGTGTAGAAAGACAGGGAAGGTAGAAAGCGACCAAACAAAAGCCAGACAAAGAAAAATTTGATCCCAAAGGTAATAGGAAGTTGCTGGAATCTTCTGAGAAGCGGGGTGACACGGTCACATCTGGAATTTAGAAAAACCCTTTTGGCAGCTGAGTAGACAATGGACTGAAGTAGGGAAAGATTTGAAGAAGAAAGATCAATGTTGCAATACTTTAAGTGGAATGTGATTACAGCCAGTACTAGCATGGCAGCTGTGTGAATGAAGAGAAAAATGGCACATAAGAAAGATGTGAAGGTAGAAATGACAAAATTTGAAAATAGATAGGATATGTGATGTGATGTGGGTAAGGATTTGAGTATTATACCACTTACTAATCTCATCAGCTCCCAAGAAATCAATTATCATCATCACTAGGCTGATTTCATACACACACATGTGTATATACACATACATATATCAATGTGTGCGCACACATGTGTATGTATGTATGCATGCACATATTTAGGTATGCATGTATAGCTTATATATGCATACTTATGTATGTATATGTGTGTGTGTGTGTACTTGTTTGTATGCCTGGTATATACTGTTAATCTCAGGATCACATTTGTAATTGCCTATTGAATGTCCTGGATGTCAGTAGAAAGAATCTAAAATTCAACACATCCCATACAAAACTTAGTACCTTTCCCTGAAATCCTACCCCCTTCCAAAAGTCTCTACTATTGTCAAGGATACTACCATCATCCTAGTCCCCCAGATTTACAACCAATGCATCAGCCTCAACTATTTGCTTTTTCTCACCTTTTTAAAATATCACAAAAAGCATTAAATAAATCCAAAAGGACGTGTTATATGTGATGAGGACATAATGTATCCCTTTTCAAAAAATATGTGAGTAAAGCAAAGATGTCTACTTTTCCACTACTATTTGCTGCAATTCTGGAAATTCTATGAACAGAAATAAGAGAAGGAAAAGGAATTGAAGTAATAAAAACATAGATAAAGAAGAGATAAAACTATTACTGTTTGTTGATGATATGATGGTATATTTGGGAAATTGTAGGGAATCAGCATAGACACTAATGGAGATAGTAACTTCACAGAGTTGCAGGTTACAAAACAAAGCCTCAAAAATCAACTATATTTATATATAATAATGACAAAACACAAGTAGACATAATAGAGGGGGAAACCAGATTCCAAATGCCTATAAAATGCATGAAATATCTAGGGGATAAACCTCCCAAAGCACACAAAAGACTTGTAAGGTTTCAATTATTAAGTGCTGCTTAAAGACATAAAGAACAAATTAAATATCTGAAGGAATATTGAGTGTTCATTGCTAGGCTGTAACAACACAATAAAAATGACAATACTACCAAAATTAATTTCCAGTTTTAATGCTATGAAGATCAAATTATCAAGGGGAAATTTTGAAAAACTTAATAAAACGAAAACAAAATATCTAGAATATCAAAGGAAATGATGAAAAGAAGTAGGGCTGAAGGAGGAACAATACTTCCTCACCTCAACTGATATTATAAAGTAGCAGTTATCAAAATCATCTAGTACTGGTTAAGAACTGAGGGATAAATCAATAGACTAGACTAGACAAGGGAGATTCAGAAATAATAGTACTGGATGTCCCAGTGTTTGATAAAGTAGAAAAGATAAAGTACAGAGGGGGAAATTTCCCATTGATAAAAATTTCTGGGAAAACTGGAAAGCAGCCTGGCAGAAATTAAGCTTAGACCAACATCTTATACCATAATCCACATACATTTTAAATAGAGACACAATCTTAATATTAAGCTCATACAAAAAAATAGAAAAGAAGTAGAACATATACCTCTTCTTCTATGGGCAGGAGATATAATCTTATGTAGCAAAAGATAGAGGCATTTACAAAAGATAAAAAAAAGAAAAATTGAGGAAAGCTTCTGTACAATATTAATGTGCATATTAATATATGTATTTTTCTAGCATAAATAGGGAAGTTGTGAAATGGGGAAAAAATCTTTGCATCAAATTTCTCTGGTATTTGGTATAAAATACAGATAAATAATTTTACACACTTATGTGTTATATAATTCTATAACATATAACTATATAAAACACAAATAATTTTATATATGAATTTTGTGTATATATATATATATATCATCTATATAGACTTTTGCAGTTTTTTGTTATATTTTCCAACTTGCAGGGTATTAAGTGAAGCTTCAGGGTTGTTTTGACCTGTATTTCTGTTAGTATTAGTGATTTGGATAATTTTTTCTTGCAGTTAATATTTTGTAATTATTCTTTTAATAATTTTTTTTAAATTTTTGACCATTTATCTACTGGGGAACAGCTATTGATAAATATCTATCTAAATCTATATCTAGTACATCTATATCTGTCTATTTGAACTATCTATATGTATCTAATCTATAGACATAGATAGAGAGAGAGAGAGAGAGAGATAGACAGATAGATATAATTAATAGCTATTCCCTAGTAAATAAATGAAAGACTTAGCCAGTCTAATTAACTCAATGATCCAAGACAATCCCAAAAGTCTCATGATGAAAAATTCCTTCTACATCAAGAGTATTGATAAACTGAGTAGAGATTAAAACATACTGTTTTCATTATATTTTTTTTGCTTTTTTGCAACACGGCTAATATGAAAATATGTATTTTCCTTCCTAAACACACAGAAATGCTATCTTTGTTTACCTGCTCAGTGGAAGGGTACACTGCTGCAGGAAGAGAGAGAATTCAGAACTGAAAATTTTAAAGAATTAATGTTAAAATAAAAAAATATGTGTAATTTAAAGAAGCATGAAAAGATCTATATGAACTAAAATAACCAGAGCCAAGTAGAAAATATACACAGTAACTACAACAATATAAATGAAAAGAAAAACTATATGCAAAAATATTGGAAGTAAATATAAGGGACAGAGTAAAGATGGCAGAGTGAGAGGCCTCATTTTTTGCCTTAACCCTATCAAAGTTTCTTCCACAATGCACTAGAAAACATTCTAAACTGAATTCTGTTTGGGGACACCAAGAAAAAGTCACAAAGCTATTTTTTCCTGCTTAGACTACCTCAGAAAGAAAATCACAGGGGTCTGTAGACCTCTATGTGGTAGTAAAGAATCCAGCACATCAGCAGCATGGAAAAAGTGGCAGAGGGCTATGGCAGGTGAAGCAGTAATGGGGAGCAGCAGTCCAGCTTGCAGGGACAGTAAGCCGATGCTCATTTAAGCAGAAAAAGATTCCAAGGAAACCCTGTACCATCACTGGGAGTAGGAACACATCCCATCTGGCAGCAGTGTTGCCAGTTACCCAGTTCCAATTCAAGGATATGGAGGAGCAGTTGTGGTCACAAGAGAACAAGAGTACTACTTATTTAAGTAGAAAGGAGTGTGTTACAGAAAAACAGCTGTGCAGCTCTGAGTCCAAGAGTGGGAAGGAGGGTGGACTCCTTTCTAACCTTTAGTCCCACACATAAGTCTAAAGTGGATTAAGCCAGGGCAGGAGACTGAGACAAATGTGAGCCAAAATTATAGTTACTCTAAACCTACAGAAATTCCCAACAGGCTAACCGTGACTAATTGACTTCTAGGTTCACACAATCTTGGAACTGCTGAAAACTTGTAGACCCCCTGAACTAGCTCTGAAAATAGCAGCACAAAAAAAGCCCGAAGCTTGGGACAGTGTCTCACTACCCCCAGTGAGAAGAGTCCAACTTTAAACTAAAGTTCAAAATCAAGGAATAATGTGGGAAAATGAGGAAACAACAACAAAAACAAAAAACCTGACCACAAGTGGCTACTACAGTGGCAGGGAAGACCAAGACATAAACTTGGAAGAAGACAATAATGTGAAAACAGCTACCCAAAAAATGGCTTGAAGAAAAATGGTGATTGGACCCTAACCCAACAAAAATTCCTGAAAGAGTTAAAGAAAGAGATAAGAGGTATAAAGGAAAAATTAAGAAAAGAAATAAGAGTGCTGGGAGAAAATTATGAAAAAGAAAAAAAAACAATTAGCACCTTGGTAAAAGAAGCACAAAAATAATGAAGAAAATAACAACTTAAAAATCAGAATTGGTCAAATGGAAAAACAGATTTAAAAAACTTAAGAAAATAATTCCTTAAGAATTAAACTGGGCAAGTGGAAGTCAATAACTCCATGAGACATCAAAATAAAACAACAATAATAAAAATTGTAGAAACTGTGAAATAGCTCATCAGAAAAGCAAGTGACCTGGAAAATACATCAAGGAGAGCTAACTTACTTATTGGACTACCTGTGAGCCATGATCAAAGAAAAAGCCTAGACATCAGGTTTCAAAAATCTATAAAGTAAAAATGCCCTGATATTTTAAATCCAGAGAGAAATAGTAATCAAAAGGATCCATCAATCACCTTCAGAAAGATTGCAAAAGAAAAACCCTAGGAATAGTATGGCCAAATTCCAGAACTCCTAGATCAAATATAATAAAGCCACATCCAGGATCACATAAGGTTTAGGAGCTTCCATGTTAAAAGAGTTGAGGGTGTGGTGGCTAGGTAGAGCAGTGAATAGAGCACTGGCCCTGAAGTCAGGAGGATCTGAGTTCAAATGCAGCCTCAGACACTTCACACACACACACACACACACACACACACACACACAAACACTAGCCATGTGACCTTGGGCAAGTCACTTAACCCCAATTGCTCTACCTTCCCCTCTCTAAAAAGAAAAAGGCAAAAACCCAAAAAGAAAGTAAAAAAAAAAGAGTAGAGGTCTTGAAATATGATATTCCTGGAAGGCAAAGGAGCTAGAGTTATAACAAAGAATAAGCTACAGAATGTAATCTTTTTTTTTGGGGGGGGGAGAATGGATATTTAATGAAATACAGAACTTTCAAGCATTTCTGCTGAAAATACCAGAGCTGAATAGAAAATATGATATTCAAACAGAAGATTCAAGAGAAGTATAAAAAAGGCAAACATGAAAAAGTAATCAAAAGGGACTCAAATGCAGTCAAACTGTTTACATTCCTACATGGGAAGATGACATAACTCCTAAGAAATTTATCATTATTGGGGCAGTTAAAAGGAGTTTACATAGACAGAGGGTGTGAGTTTGACTTATTTTGGACTGATATCCAAAATAAATGTGGGAGTGAAAAAAAGAGATGTACTAGGAGAAGTGGGAAGGGGGGTAGAATGGGAAATTTTTATGTATGTATTTAAATATGTATGTCTATGTATACACACATATTTAGCCGAATATGGAAATATAACTTACCCAATGGAGAAATGGGAGGTGGAGGAGATAAGAGGAAGGGCACAGAATGACAAAATAGAGGACAGATTAAGGGAGAAACAAAATAGAGTTTTGAGGAGAGACAAGATAAAAGGAGGGAGGGAGGAGGGGAGAGAGAGAGACAGAGAAACACAGAGAAGGGGAGAGAGAGAGAGAAAGACAGAGAGAGAGACAGAGAGACAGACAGAGAGAGAGAGACAGAGACAGAGAGAAAGACAGAGACAGAGAGAGAGAGAAAGAGAGAGAGACAGAGACAGAGACAGAGACAGAGATAGAGACAGAGACAGAGAGAGAGAGACAGAGAGAGAGAGAGAGAGAGAGACAGACAGACAGAGACAGAGAGACAGAGAGAGAGAGAACAGAAGAAAATGTGGGATGGGGGAAAATATCCAATAATCGTAACTTTGAATGTGAATGGAATGAGCTTACCCATAAAACAGAAGGAGATATAAGAATGGATTAGAACTCAAAATTCAACAATCTGTTATGTACAAGAGACACAGTTGAAACAGAGAGACATATACAGAGGTAAAATATAGGAATAGAGTAGCATTTAATATGCTTCAGCTGAAGGAAAAAGGGCAGGGATAGTAATCATCACAGACAAAGCAAAATCAAAAACAGACCTAATTAAAAGAAAATTACATTTTGCTTAAAGGTATCATAGTCAATGAAATAATAGTAACATTTTCCACAATTTTTCCACAGCAAGTTTCCCTAATAAAAGTCTCATGTCTCAAATATATATATGGGATAGAACTGAGTTAAATTTATAAAAAATAAAAGTCTCTACAATTTATAAATGGTCAAAGGATATGAACAGGAAGTTTTCAAAAGAAATCTAAACAATCTATAGTCATATAAAAATGCTCTAAGTTGCTATTGACTAGAGAAAATCAAATTAAAACAGCTCTGAGGTACTACCTCACACATAAAAATAAGTATACTAATGAACTGATGGTGAAGTAGTGACTTGGTTCCACCATTCTAAAGAATAATCTGGAACTATACCCAAAGGGTTATAAAGCTGTGCATGCTCTTTGACCCAGCAATACCACTAGGAGATCTGTACCCCAAAAAGATCAAAGTAAAATAAAAGAACCTATATATGCAAAAATATTTTTAGTGGCTATTTTGTGGTGGTAAAAATGGAAACTAAGGGGATGCTTATCAATTGAGGAATGGTTGAACAATTTGTGGCATATGATTATGATGAAGTACTGTTATGCTCTAAGAAATGACAAGGAAGCTGCTTTCAGAAAAAAATACATAAGAAGACCTATGTGAACTGACAAAAATTGGGTGATCACTGTACACAATAACAGCAATGTTGTAATGATGATCTACTATAAAAGTCTTGAAAACTCTTATCAATGCAATGATCCAAGACAATTCCAAAAGAGTTATCATGAAAAAATGCTATCCACTTCCACAGGGAGAACTGATGAACTCTAAGGCAAATTTAAGTACAATTTTTAGACTTTCTTTACTTTTCTTTTTGGAAATATTGCTTATATGGAAATGTTTTGCATAATCTCACACGTATAATTGATATCATGTTGCTTGCTTTCTCCATGGATGTAGGAAGAAGTAGTAGGGCATGAAAGAATTTGGAACTCAATTTTTTTAAATGATAAAGAAAATAATAAATAATTTTCTTTAAAGAAACAGGCTGGAAAAAATGACCAAACAACAACAGCAACAAAGAATTTCGCCATATAAAGCTACTCTGGTAACAAAGAAGCTCATCACAATGGAGGAAGAACACAATGATTTGAAAACATCTACAAACAATGACTCAAAGAAAGATATATATTAGGCACAAGCACTGCACAAATTCCTACAAGGGCTAAAGAACTAAAAGTGGAGCACTATGAGGTTTTTTTTTTTTTTTAAGCAAATAACAGCAGTAAATGAGTAACCAGGAAGAGACATCAGAGCAATGTAAAAATTATGAAAAGTGAATTAATAGGTAAGTAAAAAATAAAAGTACAAAATACTGAAGAAGATAACTCCTTAAAACTCAGAATTGGTCAAATGATAAAAGAACTACGGAACTTTGCTGAAGAAAATAAATCCTTACAAATGAAATCTGGCTGAATGAAAGTTAATAACTCCATGAGACACCAAGAAACAATAAAGTGAAGTCAAAAGAATGGAAAATAGAAAAAAATATGAAATATCTTTAAAAAAAAACCCAATTCACCTAGAAAATAGATCAAGGAGGCTATGATTTAAGAATCCTTATGTTCACAAGTTTACAAGAAGAGCCTAAATATCATCTTTCAAGAAATTATAAAGGACCCAATTGATAAATGATCAAAGGACATGAATAGGAAGTTTTCAGATGAAAAAATTAAAGCTATCTATAATTATATGAAAAAATGCTCTAAATAACTATTGATCAGAGAAATTCAAATTAAAACAACTCTGAGGTACCACTTCACAATTATCAAATTGCCTAATATGACAAAAAAGGAAAATGATGGGTGTTGGAGAAGGTGTGGGAAAATTGGAACACTAGTGCATTGTTGGTGGAATTGTGGACCAATCCAACCATTCTTGAGAGTAATTTGGAACTGTGCCCAAAAGGCTACATAATTGTGTATACCCTTTGACTCAGCAATACCACTACTAGGTATCCTAAGGATATCATAAAAAAGGGAAAAGGACCCACATGTACAAATTATGTATAGCAGCTCTTTTTGTGGTAGTAAAGAATTGGAAATCAAGGGGAAGCCCATCAATTGGGGAATGGCTGAACAAGTTGTAGTATATAAATGTAATGGAATACTATTATGCTATAGGAAATTATGAGCAGGTAGATTTCAGAAAAACCTGGAAAGCCTTACATGGACTGAATCTGAGTGAAGTAAGCAGAACCAGGAGAACACAGTACACAGTGACAGCAACATCATGTGATGATCAATTTTAATAAACTTGGCTATTCTCTGCAATACAATGATCTATGACAATTCGAAAAGAATCACAATAGAAAATACTATTCATATCCAGAGGAAGAACTATGGAATCTGAATTAAGATAGAAGTACACTTTTTTCACCTTTTTTTCCTTTTTGTTTCTTCTTTCTCAAGGTCTTCCCCTTTTGTTTTGATTCTTCTTTCACAACATGACTAATGTGGAAATATGTTTATGTGATTATATATATACCCATATGTGTGTGTGTGTGTGTGTGTGTGTGTATAACCTATACTAGAGATTGTTTGCCATGTTGAGGAGTAGGAATGGAAGGAGGAAGGGAGAAAAAAGTTTGGAACTCAAAATCTTATAAAAGTGAATGTTGAAAACTTTCTTTACTTGTAATTGAAGAAAATAAAATGCTATTAAAAAAAGAAAGCATAAAGGAAAACTGCCCAGATACCCAAGAATCAGAAGGCAAAGTAGAAATTGAAAAAGTCCATTGATCAACTCCTAAAAGAAATGCCAAAATGAAAACTCACAGGAATATTATAGCTAAAATCCAGAATACCTAGGGCAATAAGAAAATACTGAGAGCAGTCAGAAATAATTCAAATACCATGAAGAGTCAAGAGCAAACAGGATTCAGCAGCTACTACCATAAAGGAAAGAAGGGCTTAGAATATCATAATCTGAAAGGCTAACACATTCCTGATGAAAAGACCAGAGGTGAATAGGAATTGTGACATTCTGACACAAGATTCAAAAGAAGTATATGAAGGTAATTATGAGAGAAATATTAAAGGACTAAACAAGTTTAAACTCTAAGATGATACATGTAACTCCTCAGAACTTAATCATCAATAGGGCAGTTGAAGAAAGTTTACCTAAACTGAGGGCTTGGGTTTGAGTCTATTATGTTGGCCTGATCTCAAAAGATTAAGGGAAGCATGAGAAAGAGGTATGCACTGAGTGAAGGTGTAAAAGGGAGAAAGAATGTAGAAAATTATCTCACAAAAATGAGATAGATGAGAAAGAGTTTATAAAGAGGAGGGGAGAAGGTGGGCGAGTAGGCAACACTTGAACCTCACTCTCATCTGAACAGTTTCAAGGAGGGAAGAATTTACAAATACACAGTGGTATATGAAATACATCTTATGCAATAAAGAAGTCAGAGAGAAAGGAGTTTTAAAAAGTGGAGGATAAGAGGAAGTATTTATTAAGAGAAGTAGTGGTCAGAAACAAAACAGATTCAAGGAGGGGCAGTGTAAAAAAGAAAAGAATAAGTATAAGGAAATGGGATGGTGGAAAGCAGATAGCAAACAAAACTGTGAAAGTGAATGGGATGAACTCGTCCATAAAATGGAACTTGATAACAGAACTGATTAGAAACTAGAATCCAATAATATTTTGTTTACTAGAAACACACTTGAAACACACAGATACAAACACAGTTAAGATAAGGGGCTAGAGCAGGATCTGTTATGTTGATACTGAAGTAGAAAAAGGTAGGTATAGTGATCACAATCTAAGACAAAGTAAAATCAGGGAAACTACATTTTGCTAAAAGATATCATAAACAATGACTTAATATCAACAATGAACAAAATGGACCAAATGATATAGCATCTGAATTCTTGAAATAAAAGCAAAATGAGTTACAGGAGGAAATAGTGAAACTGTACTAGTGAGGGATCTAAATTTACTCTTCTAAGACCTCGATAAATTTAACTATGAAATAAGCAAGAAATAAATTAGGAGATTAATAGAATTTTATAAAATTTAGATATGATGGAATTCTAGAGAAAACTGGACAGGAAAAGGAGTATAAGTTGCCCACATTAACACAACAGAAAATGAAACACTTAGATAATGCTACCTTAGGGGGAAAAAAATTAAACAAGCTATGTATGAACTACCTACAGAAAAATAAACAAAAACAAAAACCAGGATCAGATGGATTTACAACTTAATTCTACCAAATATTTAAAGAATAATTTATTCTAATACAGTGGTACTTAAAACTATTTTAAAAAAATAGGTAATACAGGAATCCTATCAATTTTTTTTCTATGATTCAAATATGATCTTTATACCTAAAACAAAAAGAGCAAAAACAAAGAGAAGGAAAACTATACAATTTCCCCAATAAATATTGCTTAAAATATTTTAAATAAAATGTTAGCAAAATTACAACATATCACAAATATATACATTAAGAAAACTATAAGCATAATTAACCATATCACTAACAAAACAACAAATGTCACATGATTTTAAAAGCTACTAGAAAGGTTTTGACACTATGCAATAGCAATTCCCATTAAAAGCACTAGAAAACATATGAATAAATGGAGCTTTCCTGAAAATAATGAACAGTATATATTTAAAACAGTATATATTTAAAGAATTAGTTTGCTAAAAGATAAACTTGAAGCTTTTCTAATTGGAGCGGGGTGAAACAAGGACGTCCATTATCACCATTATTCAATGTTGTGCTACACATACTAGCTATAGCAATAAGGAAATGAAATTGAAGGAATATGTATACACAATGAGGAAACAAAGCCATCACTTTCTGAAGATGTTATGATGGTTTACTTAGGGATCCCTATAGAATTAAAATGGATGGTTTTGATTACATAACATTAATAAGTATTTGCACAAACAGATGCAATGTAGCAAAAATTAGAAGAAAGGTGGGGAACTAGGGGAAAGTCTTTTAGCAAGTTTTCTGAATAAAGGTCTCATTTCTCAAATGCATAGTGAACTGAGCAAAATTTCAGAATAAGAGCCATTCCCTATTTAATATGTAAGGAAATGTAAGTCAAAGGATATAAAAAGGCAGTTTTCAGAGTAAGAAACCAAGGCTATCAATAATCATATGAAAACATTCTAAATAATTAATAAACAGAAATTAATACAACTCTGATGTGTTATCTCAGACCTATCAAATTGGCTAAGATGGCAGAAAAGGAAAATGACAAATGCTATAGGAGACAAGGGAAAATAGGTACACTAATGCATTGTTAGTGAACTTGTGAACTAGTCCAACCAGACCGGAAAAGAATTTGGACTTACGTTCCAAAGCTATAAAAGTAGATATGTCTTTGGACCCAACAATATTCATCTTTGATCTATAACAGATAAAAAGAAATATATATATATATATATATATATATATATATAATCATCTCTTTTTATGAAAAGAATCAGGAACTGAGGCTATACCCATCACTTGGTTAAAGACTGAAAAAAAATTTGTTATATGAATATGATAGAATATTGTTTTACTGGAAGAAATGATTAAGAAAATGACTTAGGAAAAATTGGGGAAAACATGAATTGACGCAAAATGAAGTGAGAAGAAACAAGAGAACACTGTACATAGTTACAGCGATATTATAAAGATAATCAACTGTGAAAGACTTAAGATTTTTTTTTTCTTTTTGGAGGGGGAAGGCAGGGCAATTGGGGTTAAGTGATTTGACCAAGGTCACATGGCTAGTAAGTGTTAAGTGTTTGAGGACACATTTGAACTCAGGTCCTCCTGATTCCACGGCTGGTGCTCTATTCACTGTGCCACCTAGCCGCCCCCAAGATGTAGGAATTTTGATCAACACAATAATACACCATGATTCCAAAGGACTCATGATAAAAAAAAGAAAAGGAAAAAAAAAACTATTTGCCTCCAGATAGAAAAATAATGGACTCAGAGAGCAACATATAATATTTTTTGCTCTCATTTTTTTCAAGACATAGATAATGTGAATATTTGTTTTGCATGGTTTCTTACCTTCTCATTGGTGTGGAGAGAGGAGGGGAATCTGGAACTGAAAATATAAAATTCAACTTTAAAAAAGAAAAAAAGCAATAGCAAAAAAAAAATAAAAAACAATATAAAGATTAGGTAAGACTTGACTGAAGTGATATGAGAAGGCACACTATCCTATTCCTTCGTGGATATAGGAGTTTCACAGTTGTTACATGTACATGCTTCCAGACTTTTTCTCTGTATTGATAATTTGTGCTGAATTTTTTTTCCCCTCTAAAAATTCTATTTGTCATATGAGATAGCTCTCTGTGTTGGGGAGGGAGTTGGATACTTGGGATAAATATAGTGATTTAAGAAACAGAATATATAAATAAAATCCTATTTAAAAAGAAAATGAATATGCTTACATAAATAAAAATATGATTGAATAAAGGAATTTTGTAGTTCATGTACATGGAAGTTGAACACTTGTGGATAATGGAAAGATCAAGGGCATACCCATTCCCATGTGTAGCTAAGGTAGAGGGGTAGAATAAATCATGAAAGTTGAATAGATTAATGAAATAAGAAACTGGAGTATGAATGGAAATATCAACATGTAAGAAGCCCCCTAGTATGAAGGCAAGAGTCTGGATGGAGAGAGACAGAAACACAGACAGAGAGAAACAGATACAGAAATCAAAGACAGAGACAGAGACAGACACAAATAGAAAGACACAGTCAGAACAAAAAAGACAATCAGGGACTGAAAAAGACTAAGCAACAGAAACAACAGGGCACTGATCTCATTGAGAAAGAAGGAAGAATTTCTTAGAAGTTTATTGACAATAGCCACAAGAGTTCAGACTGAATGCCAAATTTGGCTATAGAAAATGTCAAAGAGAGAGTTACAAGGGAAATATCACCATCCTCTCTTTGAGGTAAGTATGTAACATTGAATAGCGTGAATTAGAGGAAGTGAGTTCAATAATTCAAGTTTTCCTCTATGGTACAATGAAAAGAAGACTAAATTTGGATGCAGAAGGCCAGAGTTTGAGATATGGTTGCACTGCTATTACTTCTGAGATACTGGGCAAGTCATTTCAAATCTGGAGGCCTCATTTTCCACATATGTAATATAAAGAGGCTGTAATACATGATTTCAAATGTCCCTTTTAGGTGTAAACACTGTAATAACACTCCCAAGAGGCAGAAAACATTTATTAAGTGCCTACTATGGGCCAGGCACACACTGTGTTTGTTGGGTATAGAAAAAAAGACAAAATACAGTATTTCAAGGAGTTCACAGTCCAATGGAAGGAGATAACAAACAAACAAATATACCCAGACAAGCTATACAGAAGATTATAGGAAATAATTAAGAGAGAAAATGTGCGAGAATTAAGAGGGGTTGAGAAAGGACTCTTGCACAAGATAGGATTCTAGTCAGAACTTAAAGCCAGGAAAGCAAGTAGCCAGAGATGAAGACTGAAAGCATTTTAGGCATCAACAGTAGACAGAGAAAATGCCTGTAATTAAGAAATGGAGCATCTTATTCCTACAACAACAAGGAGGCCATTGTCATTGCATTAAATCATACCTGGTTGGAAGTAAGGTGTAAGAAGACTGGAAAGTTAGGAGGGAGTTAGTATATGAAAAGCTTTGGACAAAAATGGGGGATTTTGTATCTGATCATGTACTAGGGAGTCACTAGGGTTTATTGAGCAGGAGGAATGACACAGTCAGAGCTGTGCTTTGGGAAAATCACTTTGGTGGCTGAATGGAAGATGGATTGGAGTAGGGAGAGATTTAAAATAGACAGATCTACCAGCAGGCTATTGCAATAGTAGAGGCATGAGGTGATGAGGGCTACATCAGAACGGCGGCAATGTCAGAAGAGAAAAGTATTTTTAATTGAGATATGTTGCAAAAGTGAATTTGACACTGCGGCAACAGAATGGATATGGGGGATATGTGGAGTGAGAGTTTCTGAGGAATTGAGGATTATACCTAGGTTTTATGCCTGAGGGACTGAGAGTATGGTGTTGCTGTCTATCGTAATAGGGAAAGGTGGTGGGGAAATTTTAGCAAGAATGATGAGAATATGAATTCTGAGTTAGATTTTCAAGGAGCTATGTAATATGCATTGTTGATGATAAAATAGCTAAATCACTGAATTTTAAGGAATAGAGGCTAGAAAAAGTTTGTGTCTATTTTGGGAGCAGAGAAAGATATGTTTGTTTATAATTAGTGACTGAATTGGCTTTAAGCAGTTTGCCTAGGCAAATCGTGAAAAATAAGTCTAATTAAATAGTGCAGAGGGAGACCGCTAGATTAGAACCTCCATTTGCTTTTTAAACCCTGGGAGTTAACCCAAAGAAGCTTAAAAGTAAATCCTTCTAAAATGATATATTGACCAGAGACTAGTTTAGGTCTCTGAGGGATTTTTTGGTGGGATTACTCTGGATTTGTCCCTGTTTTAAGATGCTACATTATGTAATTACTTGGATATTTCATTAGTCAGAATTTCCTCCATGTGGAAGGTCTCTCTTCAACTTCATAAATGGTGTCTGCCATGGGTTACTGTGATTAGAAGAATTTGCTTGGTGGTCAGCCTTTCAGGAATGCACTTCCCAAAAGTTATCAGGCTTCACTGCCTATTGCCAATCCAATACTCAAAACCCTTTAAAGGCATCCTGGGAGATTTGACTACAGTTTAAACTCTCGTACGATCTTCGAGAACCCAGATCACTTCAAAGCCATTATGTAGCATTAACATCATAAGAGTATCGTAATAAAAATTAATTATAAACAAAGTACCTTTTTTGTTTTACTTCTCCTATGGTCCTTTACTAATATTCACTTAGCCATTTGCCACAAGGCAACAATGAAGATAAATCTCTGACTTCTGATAAACCCAAAGGAAATATTTCCATCTATATGTCAATCTCTCAAACTTACTATCATAATTTTTGTAATATGTGTTCCTTTTGTCAGCAAAGAACTTCATCGGCTGAAATTCCTCCAGTATGACTAAGAATTAAGAATGGCTATCCTAGTTCTTCAAAACTGTCTGAAAACTGTCCTGACCTAATGGGTAAGGTGGTCGCCCGCTTTCTCATTTTGTCAATATACACAAGATAATACATTCTAACATTGTTGTCTTTTTACGCTAAAAAATCTGAATGTTAATAAAATGGTTCAAAACATTAATTAAACAGTCAATAGATCATTTAGTCTTAGTTACTAATTGTTTTTTCCTTCAATTATTTTCAAATAATACAGAAACAGCCCATTAAGAATGAAAATGGAATACTAATGAATGCAGTTTTCCATTACTTATTGAGTAATACTTTTTCCTATCATTATGACATGAATATTTGGAAAAATAATGTTACCACACATTTGCCTCTTTTGTAATTAGCTGAAAAACAAGAATAAATGACTAAAAGTTTAACAACTGTCTACAATATAAAAAAAATACTGGCTTAGTGTCACTTTTTTTTTTGTTATTGTTTCAGAACACTGAGACTTTAAGTGACATATCCAGGGTCTATATGCAGTATGCATTAGAGACAATATTCTAATCAAGGCTTTCTAGCTCTAAGGTCAGCCATTAATTCACTACTCCAAGTTGTGTTTCCTCCCACTGGTGGCTCCACCCTACATGACCCAACAGAATGTGCTGTTTAACCTTCTTCCCCTCATCCCCAGGTCTCTGGACAGCAACATTACTTTATCTTAGGTTCTCCATCTTCCCTTCATAGGGTCATGTTCTTGCTCATTTGAATTTGCCTTAATAACTTTTTAAGAGACCTTTCTGAATAGTGGATAGAAGGATAGCCTCAGTCAGGAAGACCTAAGTTCAGATCCCATACTGGTTGTATGACTGCGAGCAAATCACTTAATTTCTCATTAGCCTAGGCAACTAACTCTCTTAGATTAACAATTTCATTGAAAGAGGAAGTTTCCTCACTGGGATTTCCTAAAACCAGAAAAAATCATAGGTCTATACATTAATTCCTCCCTCACCCCCCAAAAAAGAAATGATTATTTTTACACCATAAATCACAAAGCTGATCTGAAAGTAAATTATGGAGTTAAAACACTTAGGAGCGGAGTCAAAATGGAAGAGTAAAAGCAGGGACTTGCTTGGGCTCTCCCCCAAACCCCTCCACATACCTATAAAAGATGTTATTAAACAAATTCTAGAGCAGAAGAACCCACAAAATGACAGAGTAAAACAGATTTTCAGTTCAAGACAACCTGGAAGATTGACAGGAAAAATCTGTCCTACCAGTCTGGGAGAGAAGCACAATCCAACATAGGCCGTGCTGGCACAGAAGGGGAGTAGGCCCCAGGGCACTGAATCATTAGCATCTGTGGAAATTTGCAGACTTCTCAACCTACAAACACCAAAGACAACTTAGAAGTTCAGTAGTAATGGTCTGTCTGACTTGGGTGAGAGAGGAGCTGGGTCCAGCTGCAGGGCGGCAGCAGATACTTCTGGAGTTCTCAGGCCACAGACAGTGGGGGAATCAAGTGACCGACCACAGGAAGATTGCAGGGATCACTTTGCTGGTACTGAGGCAGGATTCTCTTGCTTTTCTTGTGCTTTGACTTTTTTGTGCTTTGTGACTCTTTCTGGGTCACAGTACTGGGTGGTGGTCCTGTGGCAAAAAAGAACACTTGCATGGTGGTGCTTGTGGAAGCAGTGGAGACAGAATCTTCCTTACAGTTTTAAGGCAGAAAAGAGGGCTCGTGGTCATTCAAAGCCCAGAGTACAGGCCAGGAGAGGAGTAAACACCTCTCCTTTGATCACACCTAGAAATATCTCTGAAAACAGCTGCACAAAATCCCTGAAGCTTGGTACAATATAACCACCACACTAGAAGCAGAGTCCTACCTTAACAAAGAGCTAAAAACTCAAATAATTGGATGGGAAAATGATCAAATAGCAAGAAAAATACTCAGACTATAGAATCTTACTTTGGTGACAAAGAAGATCAAAACAAAGAACCAGAAGAAGACAACAAAGTCAAAGCTCCTACATTCAAAGGCTCCAAAATATATGAATTGGTCACAGGCCATGGAAGAAATCAAAATGGATTTTGAAAATCAAATAAGAGAAGTAGAGGAAAAATTGGGAAAAGAAATGAGAGTCATGCAAGAAAATCATTTAAAAAGTCAACAGCTTGCTTGAGATCCAACAAAATACTGAAGAAAATAACACCTTAAAAATAGACTAACCAAAATGACAAAAGAGGTCCAAAATGTCAATGAGGAAAAGAATGCCTTATAAAAGAACTGTTCAAATGGAAAAGGAAGTCCAAAAGCTCACTGAAGAAAATAATTCCTTAAAAATTAGAATGGAGCAAGAGGAAGCTAATGACTTTAAGAAATTATAAACAAAACCAAAAGAATGAAAAAAAGTAGAAGACAATACAAAATATCTCATTGGAAAAACCACTGACTTGGAAAATAGATCAAGGACAGGTAATTTAAAAATTATTGGACTACTTAAAAAAGAGACTAGACATCACCTTTCAAGAAATTATCAAAGAAAACTGCCCAGATATTCTAGAACCATACAGGAAAATTATAGAAAATTATATATATATATATATATATATATATAAAGAATCCCCCAATCACCTCCTGAAAGAGATCCCAAAATAAAATCTCCCTGAAATATTGCAGCCAAATGCCACAGTTCCCAAGTGAAGGAGAAAATATCACAAGCAGCCAGAAAGGAACAATCCAAGTATTGGGGAAACACAATCAGGATAACGCAGGATTTAGTTGCTCCTACATTAAGGGATATAAGGGCTTGTAACATGATATTCTAGAGGTCAAAGGAGTTAGGATAAAAAAAAAAGAATCACCTGCCCAACCAAACTGAGTATAATACTTCTGGGGGGGGGGGGGGAATGGACATTCAAAGAAACCTGTGGGTTTCAAGCATTCTTGATGAAAAGACCAGAGCTGAATAGAAAATTTGAATTTCAAATACAATACTCAAGAGAAGCATGTAAAGGTAAACCAGACAGACATTTAAGGGATTTATTGAAGTCGACCTGTTTACATTCCTCCACGGAAGCTGATATTTGTAACCCATGAGACCTTCTCAGTGTTAGGGTAGCTGGACGTAACATATGTATATATATATAGATGTACGTCTAAAAAATAAGACTGAGAGGTGAGAGAGGAATAGATTAGAAGGAGAAAGGGAGAGAGAGAATGGGATCAATTATCTCCCATAAAAGAGGCAAGAAAAACTTATAAGATGGAGGGGAAGTAAGGGGAGGTGAGAGGAAATGAGTGAACCTTTCTCTCATCAGATTTGACTTACAGAGGAAATAACATACACACTCGATTGGGTGTGAAAATCTATCTTACCCTACAGAAATGTAGGAGGGAAGGAGATAAAAGAGGGGGTATGATAGAAGGGAGGGCAAATGGGAGGAGGGGTAATAAGAAGCAAACACTTTTTTTTTTTTAAAGCAATTGGGGTTAAGTAACTTGCTCAAGGTTACACGGCCAGGTGTTTCTGGGTGGGTGTAAGTGTCTGAGCCCGGATTCGATTCCAGGTCATTCCAACTCCGGGGCCGGTGCTCTTACTCGCCGTGCTACCTGGCCGCCCCAAGAAGCAAACACTTTTGAGAAGGGCAAGGGTCAAAGGAGAGAATAGAATAAATGGGAGGCAGGATAGGATGGAGGGAAATATAGTTAGTCTTTCACAACATGACTGTTATGGAATTATTTTGCATGACTACATATGTATAACCTGTATCAAATTGCTTGCTTTCTCAATGAGGGTGTGTGGGGAGGGAGGGAGGAAGGGAATGTGGAACTCAAAGTTTTAAAAATGAATGTTAAAATTTGTTTTTACATGGAACTGGGAAATAAAATATATACACAATGGGGTATAGAAATCTATCTTGCTGTATAGGAAAATAGAAGACAAGGGGGTAAGGGGGGGCATGATAGAAGGGAGGGAAGATTGGGGGAAGGTGTAATCAGAATGTATGCTGTCCTGGGGTGGGGGGGGGAGTGGAAAGATGGGGAGAAAATTTGAAACTCAAAATCTTGTGGAAGTGAGTATTGAAAACAAAAAATTAATTAATTAATTTAAAAAGAAAGCACATTATGGATTGCTTGTCCTGGGTACCAACATTGCTAACAACAGCTCTCATCACTAGGTATCTAATTCTCTGTATAATACACTTAACCTTCTATGTTTCTCTTATTGTTATTTTTGTGGCATCTATGCTTTGATGTAAAATGCTTAATAGGAATACACCAAAGACCTTTTCTAGTGTGCCACCAAAACGTGGAGGTACTGGGCTCTCAAAGGCTATAGCAGTGAAGAACTAGCTCTGGAATATACTGTATCAAGCATAAGAAGCTTCCAGAAGGAGGCTGGCAATGGATTGTGCATATATTCACTGAGAACCACTAGGGGCTGAATCTTTTTCAGAAAGAGTAACTCATAATGCCCATCACCCAAGGGACTAAACAGGTAAGATCTGCACCACTGGAAGGAGAACCTGTGTAGTGAAATCATGGACCCTAGAAGGCCTAGAGAAAAGAAAAAATTTCAAAATAACTCTGCAGGATACACAATGCACTCATAAAGTGATAACTTCCACTGTTACATCCTTGTATTTGTTTCATAATGTTGAATTAAACAGCTAAAAGTAAGGCAGGCATTTTATTTCAACAGCCCTTGCCTCCTTTGGCTATTTATTTCCAAATTGGATCTGCCATCTACATTTAGACAAGCAGCCCTTTTTCATTTTTCCCCAAGTGGTGTTGTCTGAACAGCCCATATAATAGAGTAACTTTGATTTTTCATGGGAATCAATCTTTCCTTGTTAGGGGACGACTTGCCAAGACCCACTGCATTCAACAATATCACCCAATAACTCATGATAAACAAATGCAAGTTGAAGCAGTTTTGTTTCCTGCTATTTATCTTAATGATATCATAAAATCTGGGTGGCAGAGTAAAGTGTTCTAATGGCCCTAGAGTAAAAACAACATTTCAGGAAAAGAGTAGTCTCCACCTGGCCCCCACCCACATCCAAACACTTACTTTGTAAACAATTCAAGATTTCATTTACATATATTAGAAATCTGATATGTTTATTGTATATGTGTGTGTATGTGTGTGTTTATCATTAGACGCTAATGTATCTATGACAGACAATAGACATAAGAAAAGGGTGGGATATCACTGTCTTCCAGAGACTTACATATAAATAGGGAGAAACCACACTAACACAAAAAAGGAAATATAAGGTAATTTGTGCAATGACAGAACATTAACAATAGCAGATAAATCAATCTGGTAAATGTTGAGGGGGTAGGGTAGGGAGCAAGCATTTATTAAGCACCTACTATGTGTCAGGAACTATGCTAAGACCCTTATAAATATTATCTCATTTAATTCTCTTCCTGACTCTAAGTCCAGTACTGTCTTCACTGGCACCAGCTGTCTCTTTTAATAGTTAGAAGGGTACACATATACAATTAATAAGTGTCATAATAAAACAAAATATACATACTTATGTGTGTGTATATATACATATGTATACATTTACACACATAAAACTATAGAGGATAAGGACTAGATATGTAATTTTATTTTTATAAGGAGATCCCTGGCACAAGAAACTCCCACCACTACTGATTTAGGTGTTTGTGTCTCATTTTACACTTGAAGAAACTGAGGCGGAGGTTAAGTGACTAGCCCAAAGTCACAGACAGTATCTGAGGCTGAATTTGAACTCAAGTCTTCGTGAACCTAGGCCCAGTGATTTCTCCATTGTGCTGTTGCCTACATGGCTAAGAAGTTAAGTGACTTGATCAGGTCGGCATCACAGAGCAATTACATGCCAGAAGTGGAACTTGAACCTGTGTCTCACTGGTTCTCAAACTAACTATTGACTAATCAGAAACTCCATCAATGCAGAGAGTAACAGTCTCTGCAATGTATAGTCTCACAGAGTTCTTTAAGTGACCTTGAAAAGTTAAATTACTTAGTCCAGGTTCATACAACTTTTATGTTGCAAAGGTGGGACTTGAACCCAGGTCTTCCTGGTTCTGTGATTGCTTCTCAGTCTACTACACCATAGTGAGTATATTTGCTTAGAGTAACCTTGTGGAAGAGTAACCCCACCTAGGTGGGGCACACCTATCCTACTCTGCTCTACAGAGCAGAATACACTATGCTTACTCTCTCTCTATCTCTCTCTGTCTCTGTGTGTACACACACACACACACACACACACACACATACACATACACAGAAATAGAGATATTTATCTATATATTATAACCAATAAAATATTGCATGTACCTTGTCATACTCTGATGCCTCTTTGTATCTTGGGAATGATCTTGAATTATCAAAGTCATGAAAGTCAATCTCTGATAGATGCTACAACTCAGGAAGAGATTGGAGTTAACAATTTAGCAATACACTGAGACTGTTTTCTAAGAATGAGCTTAGCTTAAGTTAGAGAGGCTCTTCACTGTATACTTGGTGATGAAATCTATCCACAATAGCCAAAGAAGCAAAAGTAGTAGGAAATGGTCCATAGTTCTGGGCAGCTCCTTTCTGGATCTGCAGTGAGGGTATCGGAAAGGCAGAAAAAGGAACAGAAAGTTCTGAACACACACACACACAATTTCTAGACTATAAACTTTAATTTAGTTGTTTCTATTCTTGGTGTGAGAACCTTTTTCAGTGACCAAAGAGGCAATATAGTACTGGAAAAGTTGAACCTGATCACTGTTGATATTTTCATTAAAAATAATACTAGAATACAGAAAGAAGTAATAGCAGAGTGGACAGATGGCTCACAATTTCTCTTTGGAGAGACTAATAAAGGAATTGATGGGGTTGATTTTATCGTTAATTCAAAGGTAAAGGGGAAATTCATTTCATGGGACGTTTGGCCATTTCAAATTGCAGCGATCAGGATAAAACAGAAATCTCCCCAGGATATAATTACTATGAGAACACATAATCAACAAGATGTCAGAGTAGTTGTTTTCTATGTACAATTAAAAAAATCTCAAGCCAATATGCACCAAAACTACAGTAAAGGTGAATCTGCAAGATAAAAAGAAATAAACACTGTACAAGATAAATGAAATAATATTTGTTAAAGCACTTAGCACAGCACACAGTTAACACTGTACAAATCTTCCTTACTACTTTTCTACCTTCTTTCTTTCCTTCCTTATACCAGGCACAGTCAGAGAAAGCAACATTAGAAGTTTGGGTTTCAGAGCACAGCTGCGGGGACCTATGCCTGGGCTCCATTGGTAATTCAATCTCTGTTTCCCACTTCAGCCAATAAGGGACAAAATTTATTTTTCAAAGTCATGTGAGGTAAAGGAGGAGCGGAGTGACAGAAGGTAACAGTATCAAATATGAGAGAGAGAGAGAGAGAGAGAGAGAGAGAGAGAGAGAGAGAGAGAGAGATTTCTGTGTGAGAAGAAATTAAAGGCTAGATAGAATAATATTCTTCCCAGAATTACTCTGAGCAAGAAAACAACTTGAATCCTATACCTACCAATTCAGGGAGACTGAGGATTTCTGAGTCCTTGGAGATTTGTATAGCAGAAGTCAACATTCAATATTTTTATCTATGACATCTTCCCATTTTGCTTTTATTTAGTAGGACTGGTGAGAAATAAGGGCATTAAAATAAATTTTGTCCAAGTAGACTGGGTATAATAGGAGACCACCATTTGGGAGAAAGAGCTATTTTCCAAAGATGATATCTCCTCCCAGGGCAGGAGATACATGAGTTCTTAGAGGTATAAATACATAAAATGGTGGGCCTCATGTACTTATATTTCTAAGAGGCAGAAAAAAGCCCAGCAAAATAAATTAATTAATTAACAAATACCACAGGGGCTTATGAGGATGGGAAGAAATGTATAAATGTAATAAGAAAAAAATGGTATATAAAAAGATAAGAGAAACAATTAGTAACTATGTAAAAGAGAATAATAAAGAATAGAATTATTTCCAGAAACATACATTAACAAAATAGAAAAAGAGAGAATGAGCTGATTAAGCAACTTAAAAGTATAGAATCAACAAATTAATAAGTCCAAAGAAGCACAGTGGAAGAAATCTTGAAAATTGAAGGAGAAATAGATAAAATGAAAAGAAAGATTATAGATAAAAACAAAACTAATAGTTGTTTCATTGAAAAGACTAACAAAATAGATCAATTTTTAGCTAATAGCAACCAGGAAAGGAGGTGAGAAAAGAAGGCAGGTTTGGAAGGGAGAGACAGACAGAATTGTTACCACTTTTTTTTTTTAATGAACATGGTAAATTCACAAAAATATAAAGGAAAGAAATAAAAACAATGAATGGAAACTACTATGCATGATTAAATCCTAGAAGAATTAAGATTTTAAAATGAAATGGAAATATTTCTGTTGTTCAGTCATTTCAGTCATGTCCAACTCTTTGTGACCCCAAATGAGGTTTTTTTTGGCAGAGATACTGGAATGGTTTGTCATTTCTTTCACTAGGTAATTGTATAGATAAGAAAACTCAAGCAAACAGGGTTGAGTGAATTGCTCAGAGTCACACAGCTAGTAAGTGTCTGAGGCTTGATTTGAACTCAAGGTGATGAGCTTTCCTGATTTCAGACCTAACACTATCTACTATGCCTCCTAGTACACACCTGTATGTGTGAGTGTGTGTGTAACATATATACACATATAAACATACATACAGATACATACATAACTATATACATGCAACATACATATATGTATATTTATGTGTATGCATTGCATATATGTGTGTGTACACTATACACATATGGATATAGAGATGGAGATGGATGGATATACATATACATATAAGTGTGTATGTATGTATTATGTGTTTACACACATATATGCAAGTTCATTTCTGTTAGTTTGAAACAAATGTGTGTCTCATATTAACTGTAATAGCAAAATGGTGAAAGTAATGTATATGTTTAACTATTAAAGAATGAGACAACAAATTATGGTGAGTGTATTAGAAGTTTGTTGCATCAAAAAGAAGTGAAAATGTAAATGTTCAAAATACATGGTATTTGTGATCTAAACACTATGGCTATACGTACACATAGATACATACATATATTACATACACACATGTGTGTATATATATATATATATGATCCTAATTACTAGAACCTGAAAAATCCTAAACAAATGAATCTCAGACAGTGATATTTAATGAAGAATAAAAGTAACAAAATATTAACTAAAAACAACATCCAGAGGTATAGGTGAATTCTGTGAAATGATTAAAGAACAATTACAATTAATAACTATAATATACAAATAATCCTCAGGAAGTGCTTTGCCATATTCTTTTTATGAGACAAATATCTGATCCAGGGAAGCATAAGGTAGAGAATGAGAAGACTGATTCAAAACATTTCAAATAATATTCTAGGAAAAACCACAAACTTATTTGATTCTGACCAAGTTGAATTTATACAATAGCTACAAGGATGGTTGAACTTTAGGAAGATGATTAACATAATCACATTAAAAACAAACCAACCGAAACCACATGGTTATCTCAATATATACAGAAAAAGCCTTTGACAAAATGCAATCTTCATTTATGCTAAACAAGCCTAACAAAAATAGGCAAAAAAATGGCCTTTTTTCAATTTGATAAAAAAAATTAAAGTATATCTAAAACTCTAAGCTAACATTATTCACAATGAGGAAACAACAGAGTTTTCAACACATACAACAATCTGACATATAAATCATATAGTTTGCAGGAATACATGCAAACTCATATACTGTTGATGGCATTCTGAAATGGTCCAACCGTTGTATAAAACAATCAGAAGCTATATGGGAAAAAGTGACCAAAAACGTCTATACCCTTTGACCAGTGATCCCCCTCATAGGTGTATTCCCCAAGTAAGTAGAAGACAGAAAGAAATGTGCCTTTTAAAATTTATTTTTTTATTTTACTTGTAATTTTTTTCATTACAGAGCACTCTCAGTAAGAATCTTCTACCATTTTACCAGTATAGATGAACATTTACTATTCCATTTATATTCTTAGGTGATCGCTTAAGGCAACTAGAGGTTAAATGAATTGCTGAGAATCACACAGCCAGTGTATGCCAGTGGCAGTATCTGATTTCAGGACTTGCTGTCTCTCTCTGACTCTCTGTCCACTATATCATGCTCCCTCTCAGAACCCATATTCATAACACTATATTTTGTACAAGCAAAGAAGCAGAAACAAAATGGGTGCCAAGTGATTCTGGAAATGGTAAACAAACTGTTATGTGAATGAAATGGAATATTGTTGCACCACAAAATATAACAAATACGAAAAATATAGAAATAATTATATGAAATCTTCATTATTAATGAATTCTGGATTTGTAAATTCAACTACTCACTAAATATTGTTTGTAACTACAAAATCAATACTTGAAGTACTTTCACAGTCAATTGCAGATGTGTGCAGAACAGGAAAAAAATTGAGTTTGGTCCCAGCTGAGGTGAAATAAGGCAATGGATATTCTGCCTTCTTGTTTCAGCTCTCATACTATAAGTAAGTGCCGTCTCACAGTCTATGTTTTTCTTTCTCTTTTTTTTTTCGCATTTTTATGCTTTTTTGTTGGTGACTTCACTATCAAAATGGCTTCCAATAACAGTGCTAAAGATCTGTCTCATGTTCTTAAGATCAAGAAGGCTGTGATGTGCCTTACAGAGAAAATGCATGTGTTAGATAAATTTCTTTCAGGCATGAGTTATAGCGCTGCTGGCCACAGGTTCAATGTTAACAAATCAACAATTCAGTTCATCTAGATAAAAAAAGAAAAAGGAAAAGAAAAAGGAAATTTGTCCATCTGTGTATGTGAGGCTGTTCCAGAAAATGAAAAAGTGAATACTGTGACCAGAGGCTCTCTGTAACCTAACCCATTATTTTCTCTAGGAACAATAAGTATTCATTAATTCAGTGTTCACTATGACTTTATAGAACAGGACACAATTATGGCAAATTACAGGAATCAACAATATCATGAACTGATACAGAGTTTAATGTATGAAGAACCAGGAAAACATATGCACAACAGTACATGAATGTAAATAGAAAGAACAATAAAATGACACTGAAAGTTAAATAATTTTCAAATTTAAAATTTGGGAAGAATAAAAAAATATGCCTCATCCTTTTGGAGAAGAGGTACAACTAGGTGGTTCAGCGTGTATGGTACTGACCTGGAATCAGGAACACATGACTTCAAATGTGTACTCAAACACTTAATAGTTATGTGACTCTTTCCAAGTCACTTAACTTCTGTTTGCCTCAAGTTTCATCATCTATATTATTGTCTCTGGATAATAGTAGCACCTACTTCCCAGGTTTGTTGGGAGGATCTAATGTAAGCCAGCAAAACCTGTGCCAGTTGAGGCATACCAAAGGATTTCTTCTATGTATAAAGGGTGTTTTCCTCTACATTTTTCTCAGGCCTGAAATCCTTTGACCTGCAGCAAGTGGCCTAAGGTCCATATGCAGGCCTGATCTAATTAGATCAAAATTGTAAAGTGTTTAACACATGGCTTGACATACACTAAGTGTTATATAATTATTAGGTATTATTAGCTATCATAGGTGGGGGACAATGGGTATGCAATGGTTTATATTGCATTGATGTGTTGGATGACTTCCCTAAATTTAAAAAAAAATCTTTGTTACAAGGCAAATCTTGCTGGTGTGTATACATGTATGTATGTGTGTGGGGTAAATTTGGAAATAAATGTGATATGAAAGAAAAAAACATCAGTGGAACCTTAAAACATTTAACTTATGCACTAGCAAATGTTGCAATGGATAAAGACAGAGGAATTCTAAAAATAACTTGATGAGATCTTGCAAATTAAAAAAAAATATTCATATACTTTGATACTGGGTGTCTTCAGTACAAGAACTATCATAGTAGAGGACAATAAAAACATGAATCAAGTATAAGGCATGAAAGAGGCCAACAATTTGTAAATTACGCAGAATCCTCTGGTCTGCATATCATTAATTCTTTCATGAGAAAAGAGTGAAATTAGTTGGAAAGGATCTTACATCTAATAATAAGGTCATCTTATCTAATTCTTTCATTGTATAGTTAAGGAAACCGAGGCACAGAAAACTACAGTAATATGCACAAAGTAAAATAGCTGTAAGTGAAAAACATGGGATTTAAACTCAAGTCTTTTGTTCCCAACTTCAGGCTGATTTCCACTGCACCACGCTATTTGCTGTTTTTGCTGTTCAGTCATGTCTGATTCTTCCTGGTCCCATTTTGGGTTTTCTTGGCAAAGATACTAGCGTGGTTTGCCATTTCTTCTACAACTTATTTTACAGATTGGGAATTGAGGCAAACATGGTTAAGTGACCTTCTCAAGGTCACAAAACTAGCAAGTGTCTGAGGCTGAATTTGAACTCATGAACATGAGTCTTCCCAACTCCAGGCCTGGCATTCTATCCACCGTTCCACCTAGCTGCCCACTACTTACTATGATAAATTCTGAATAACATGAACAAAAATGTAGTTTATTCTGACTGGTTAATACTGACTCATAACTAAATCAGCCATCTGCTTATAGGCTGATCACTGACTGACTCATTCAAGCAAATATTAAAATTAATGCCAAGCTAGAAGAAACAAAAAAAGAAATTCAATTAAAACAACTCTAACTTGACCTATTTCAAAAGTGGTTACACTTTGCAAAAATAAAAAATGCAAAAAGATATGTGGATGGCTGAATAAATGTTCATAGACACTAATTACAATCATTCTATAAAGAAGTTTAACTGAGATAAATCCATTGTCACAATAAAGATGTAATAACATAAAAGGAGACTGACTGTACAAACATTAGACTTATTTGCCAATGAGAGAAATATGGCAATTTAGGATAGAAACTCAGTCGTCAAAACTTAGAGAAAAAGATGGTGGAAAATTATGACCAGTTTCACTTCATGATATAAAGAGAAGCAATGGAGGAAAATCCCAACTTTAACAGTGCTTGGTGAAATAGCCAACTAAAGTTAAGCAGCGGAGGAAGGAGGTGGAAGTATTTAAAGATGAGACTGGAAGAATAAATGCAAGAAAGATAGGGGAAATTCTGCAGACATTTTTAACAAAGTTTTTGTTTTCACAATAAGAACAGAGGAACATCTGTACTTTCTAACCTGACAATCCCGAATGTGTTTGTGGAAGGGGTAAAAGTGACACTGACGAAAATAAACATGGGAAAACCAACAGAAGTTCATCAAGCGTACATATGTAAGTGAAATGCTAGAAGATGCACTTATTGGAGATAATACAATTGCAAGGACTTCAAAGGAGCTATCTCAAAGTACCTACAGTAAGGGAAGATATAGAAGATGTTCAGGAAAAAAGAAATGGATAAAATTCCTGCCCAAAAGTGTGACTGAAGAAAATATCAATAACTATGGACATAATAGCTACTTTTTCATTTCCAAAATGGTTGGAATAAATTTCTATTAGATAATAATTATAATAGTGACTTACATTTGTGTAATATTTTGTTTTGGAAGATATCTTTCTCATATTATCAAATTCAATCCTCATATCAATCCTGCATTATTAACCTTACACGACAGGTAAGTACACTGAGACTCAGAGAAGGGCAACTATTTGTTCAAGTTTATACAGATAGTGTGTGGAAAAACCTACCCGCACATCAAACCCAGGTCTTCTGATTGTAAGTTCAGTACCCTTTCCACTGCCTCAAGTTATCTCCCTCTAATGTGGACAGCCAAATTTTCACAGTGGTGTTTGACACATGACTAATTGAGCCCAGGCTGTCATGGTCATGCATTCTGAGTCAATCTATCTGCTTTTGCTAGCTGTGTCTCACCTCATGGTTAGACTACAGCTTCTTACTGTTGTTAAGACAAGTATTTCTTAAGTACCTTTTATGTACCATGCACTGTGCTAAGTGCTACTCTGACTGTGTCTAACCTATTTTATTTTAATAACAATTTCCCTTTCCTTTTCTAATCCACCATATACCTAAAGAACTAGGTAAGAAATCTAGTTAAAGTAGTAATGTCGTCAACACAATAAAAATTCAATAAAGGGAGAATGAAAGCCTCGGCTGCCTGCAAGAATCAATCACAAAATAACATGTCTGGCCTTTCCTCCCCACTCAGTGGTCTTAGGAGGGGTTACTTCACTGTTCATGTTTTTGTGATGGATAATAGAAACTGCAAGAAACGTGATCACTGGTCCAATGTCACTGGATAACTAGTATATTATTAGAATAGGCCATTTCCTATTGAAGTTTATTCTCCCATTCCCTTCCACTGTAATAAGCTGTTTCCTTGATTGGAAGAATATATAAATAACGTCAAGGTACAAAATATGATGGGAAGAAATAAATTCTGATTAGATGATGCTAAGTAGAATAACCTCACTATATTATGATTTTTCAAGTTGACCTGTTTCTTTTTCCAAGCAGATTCTAAGGAAGAGGAAAATATCTGGGAAGACTTCACAACTGGGTGACCTGTGGATGAATCTATTGTGGTCCTGAAAAAATTTGTCTTTCAGCTTTTTTGCCCTTCATATGTCTGAATCACACTTTCTTCTCCCACGTGGGAGAGACTTATTTGCCATATTTTCTCTAAGTGAAGGATTCTGTGAATTGATAGTGAAACATATAAAAATAACAATAAATCATCTGTGAAATATGGGAAGCCTTATAACTGAGCACAACTTTTCCTCTTTCTCTTAAAAATTTACCATTCACTTATAATGTGTGGTGAACACAATGGCAAAATATTCTGTCATTCATTTTTGCTTAATTTTATTTGTTAATAGTTTGTCAGTTTATGGAAGGAATTACAAGGATCCTGACAGAAATTAAGTGAAATGATATTCTCATTATATTCTCCGAGATATTCTAGTTTTCTTATTGTAGCACCTACATTTATATCACATTAATAATGCTCAAATTCAACCACAGACTTCTGAGGAACAGAAAGAAGCAGCTTAGAGTTTTCATGGTTTTAAATAATTAGCTGGATTCTTGATCACTTCAAAGAGGGCAAAAATACTTCTTATGGATGGAACATATTGTTCATTGTTTAAAAAACCTCAGAATGAATATGAGCTTTCTAACACCCACTGTATATGTGTGTGTGTATATATACATTCTGCCCAAAAATGAAATCATAATAATAATGGGGATTTTAAAATGTCAAAAGAGAATGTAGGGGCGGCGAGGTAGCACAGCAAGTAAGAGCACCGGCTCCAGTGTCGTGATGACCTGGGGATCGAATCCCAGGCTCAGACACTTAGCACCCACCCAGAAACACCTGGCCATGTAAACTTGAGCAAGTTACTTAACTCCAAATGCTTAAAAAAAAGAGAATATAGAGGTAATCTATTCCAAATCCCTCACATGAAAAATAGCCTTGCCAAGGATTACACAGGGAGCAAAAGGCCAGGATTTGAACTCACATCCTTTGGCTCCAAATATAGATTTCTTTTTATTAAATAATAAACATGTAGAAACATTTCATGATTTTCTCAAATGAAAGATAAGGAAAGAACATAAAGCTACAAAAAATGGCAGTGAGTCACTATTTGTTGTGAAACAAAAAGAAATACTTCACAGGAAAGATGACATTGGAGGAAGAGTATTAAGAAGGGTAGGATAAGCTTTCTTTAAGAAACTAGTTGACAGGAACATGAGAATGAATTAAATGACAGATTCCTTTATTTTGGACTGAACTATATGCATAATAGGAT
This sequence comes from Petaurus breviceps papuanus, assembly GCF_028583685.1. Classification (NCBI taxonomy): domain Eukaryota; kingdom Metazoa; phylum Chordata; class Mammalia; order Diprotodontia; family Petauridae; genus Petaurus; species Petaurus breviceps. The sequence continues at coordinate 9,453,052 of NW_027187360.1, read as the reverse complement.
GAATCTCATGATTTTATCTCCTTGTATTGTTTTAATATTTATTCAGCTTCTATTGATGAACTATTAGAACTCCTCAAGCTGAGAATAGCTGTCCCCTTCATAGGATTATTGTAAAGGACATTTCTATTTTGGCACAGGCTATACCAGATGACCTCAGTTATTTCTTGCAAATCTGCGAGTCTAATTTTACAACCTTTCACTTAATTCCTCCTCTAATGCCTCATGATGATGCAGGGGTGACCCTGGTCTCCTGGCTATGTCAATGGAGCAAAATAATAAAAATTTTAAAAGAACAACAGCAGCTAATATTTACATAATGCTATAAAGTTTGTAAAATACTATATACATAATATCCCATTAGATCCTCACAACAACCTTCTGGCATTGAAAAGGGGAAGAGAAGGGAATAAAAATTTATATAGTACCTACTATGTGCCAGACATTGTGCTAAGTACTTTTTATAAATGTTATCTCATTTAAGTATGGGTTTCAATTACGAATGAATGGATGGATGGATGGATAGATATGCTAAGCACTAGGGATACAAATAGAAAAGCAAGACCGTCCTTTCTCTCAAGGAACCACTTTTTAATGAGACAAGACAACATATATAGGAAGTTTCAGCTGCAATTCAGGTGCAAAGGACAAGTGGTCCTTAGGGTTCAACAGCAAAGCACATGATAAAGCATCTTTTCTTAAATGCCATTTCTGTTAATACAACTATACTTGTCTCAAATACCGAGCAATCTGAGAGTGACAAAGACTTTGGTGGAATTTTCTGATTCTTTGGGAACTATGGTTTCTGATGAAGAAAGGGCTTCATTACCTAAAGAAGCAGTTAGGCACACTGTATGTCCACAAGTGTTGTTCGTATAGATGATGGCTGGAGGGCAAGGAAGAAGCAGTAGTCCTGAAGCATTTGGGGGTAACATGGTCCTCACTGGTCAGTATTTGGAGGCAGTGGGGATGTTGGGGTTGTACTCCACACATGTTGTCAACTTAGATAATGACTAAGGGGATCAAACTGGAAGTAGGGTTAGTGGTCTAGGCAGAAGGTCCTAGATTGTCTTATCCTGGATTAGAGGCAAGGTGGTGGTCAAGGGGGTGGTGCTATTTTGACCCATTGGCAATGCTTCCCAGATGTCTTCTCCAAAATATATCCTAGGCAATTGAAGCTTAACCTGTTGAAAACAGAACTCATTATCTACTGACATAAAAAAATTAAAGATTAGTTATAGGCACTGCCATTAATCATATTTAGCAACACAGAGACATTTTAATAACCAGTTTATTATATGCCTGGAGCACAATTCCATGGCACACAAAGACCAATGGACCCTGAATAACATTTTCAGTAACATTATCTAGTCTCCAGTTCCATCAGCAGCATGGATTGAATAGGCATTTTGGAGGGCAAAGAAAAGAAAGTATGTATACATCAAAGAACTGATGGCAGAAGGTAAAGATTCACATAAGAAAATAATAAACTGACCAGCAAACATTGGACCTAAAGCTGATATTGTAAGTTAGAATTATGCAAATAGGTAAAGCAGAAATTAGCCAGATCAGATAAGTTGATTTCTCTGTTTAAGTAAACAGAGATAATAAATTGGAGCAAGAAATTATTTTATCACTAAACAGCTAATTACCTGAACTGGAGGTCTTACCTATCAATGTGACTAGCTGCCTTAAGGAAATGATGGTCATCAAGTCAATAAAGAAAAATTCTCTTAACATACTACCTTCCCCCTCAAAAACAAAACAAAACAAAACCTTGTTCCCTTCACCACACTTCCTACTTTCTTTTGGGGATACCGCTATCCTCTCAATCCCTGAGGTTTCTCATTTCAGTAATTCTTAATTTCCTTCTCTCTAATCCACCATTTCCAACCATTTCTCAAGTCGTAAATGCTATCTCACAAAATTTTCTTAAATTGATTCCCTTTCCATTCATATAGGCATTATTCTAGTTTCAGATTCTCATTACATCCCACCTGCATTACTGTAATAGCCTCCTAATTTGATTCTGTGCCCATTCTCTACTAGTTTGAGTTTGAATTCCACATGACTGCAAAAAAAAATCTTTCTGAGATACTTATCTGATCATATAACTCTTGCTCAAAAAAACCTTGAATGGCTCCACATATGCCTAAAGGATAAAATGTTTAATCTTTAGTCTGGCCTTTAGCCCACCCACAATCTAGTTCCTACCTACTCTTGCAGACATTTTTCATACTTCCCTTCATGACCTTTGTGCTTTAGGCAAAATGGACTGTTAGTGCTTCCCCAAGCTCTACATTCAATCTTCCACCTCTACTCATTTCTACAAGTCATCTTTCATGTCTAGAATGTACTCCCTCATCTCTAGCTCTCAGAATTTTTGTCTTTCTTCAAGCCTCAAATCAGGTAACAGCTACCCTGTGAAGCCTTTCCTCATCTCCCAACATTACACCACCCCAACCTTCTCCCTACTTGTTAGTTATCTCTTTACCTATCTCTGTCTGTGCCCCTACCTCTGTCTCTTGGGCATTCATCTAGTTTCCACTTAATGTACATATTTGTAACATATCATATCCAGCCCTCCCTCAGCAGAAAGAATATTTCACTTTTGCCTCAGTATCCCCAGCCCCCAGGACAGTATCTTGAATACCACAGGCACTTAATCTGTGTTCTTTAAGTTGAATTGTAAAGACGTGTCATCTAAAGCCTAACATAGTATAATGCCAATCAAAGGCAACTTCCCAAGGTTCAAAATACGAGCATAGGTGCTCTCCATTTTATTCAGTGAAAAATTAAGAACAGAGAAAATCAAAATATAACATCATTCAAAATACAGCATTTACCAAGTGTAATTCAATAATCTCCAAGTACTACCCCACCCCTGGATTTTACATTCATTTAATCAATCACAAAGGTCCCTCTTCTAAATACTACTCCACCCCTAGGCTGTACATTCATTTAGTCCATCACAAAGCCCCTCTTCTCAAATGGAGATTAGTTTCCAATCATAAGTAAAGTACATTCATTTGTTCAATCACAGAGCACAAAAATGTCAAAAGTTCCCCACTCTTGGATTACAGCTGAATAGGCCATCTACCCCAGAGTTACAACAAGCTTAAGCACTGCATTTAATACCCAAAGAGAGGTCTTTTCTTCATCTTGACCCCAGGCAAGTTCTCAGCAATCTTTGTTCCTGAGGAGACAAAGCTTAGCAAGGCCACAAGATACACTGCCAGTGTCTTCATTAATTCATTCTCTGTCTGCAGAACAGTCTCAGGAGCTCTGAACCAACAGCAAGGTTTCAAAACCTCTGCAACAACAGGACTGTCTTTCACCAGTGGACAAATCTGGCAAAACAACATCAAAACAGACAAAGTACCAGCATAACAGCCATGTCTCCTCAGTCCTTGGCACCTCTGGGTGGCAGCTCTCAAAAGTCCTGGGCAATTCAAACTGGCCCTCAGCAATCCTCTCAGTCTCTCTCTGCCTCCAAGATGCTGCTTCCAAAAAGTTCTTCTGCCTCTTTTCTTGTGCTCCTCCCAGTTCAGCACTCTCTTTTCATGTCAACAAGTCCATCCCACAAGTGGGATTGAAAAGCTCTGGGTTTTAACATAATCAAACCAAAAACCAAGTCAATACAGGGGATCTTCAAATTCCATCACTATTATACATAGCAAAGTGCACAAAGGTTAATCAACAGAAATCTGGCCACCTGGTGATGAATTTCTGGCTCTGACAACTCCTATATTCCATCTATTAAACAATGGAGGGTGTCTTGGTGCATGGAATATTTATATCAATGAAAACACAGATTTTATGAAGTACTGAATTAGAACAACTAGATGTCTCGTTTAAATTACCAAGTGATAGGTATTCTACTTTAATCATAGATCAATAAAAAGAGAAATCAAAGGACTCATTATCCAAATAATGTACTAGATTAAATATGGACTTCATTTCTAGTCTACAACACTTTAATTCACTAAATTTAAATTCTATGTAAACAGGATAGAAGCAAACGACATACTAGATGGGCAATGGGAGAATTCACTTATAAAATCCATAACTTAGATACTAACTAAATGTAAGAAAGTTGTAAAATGGATGACTTATTTTCCCAGAATACTCTGCTCCATGCTTCTTTGCCACTGACAAACTGTCTTGCTCAGCTTTGTCCACTATTACTAACTCTTCAAAATTCAGGTAAAACAGTGCCTCATCCCTGAAGACTTCATGAATTTTAAATGAGACACTTCAGAGATGAGGCACTTTCTTCTGTCTTCGTATTTCATGTAAACATTTATTAACATGTTTTAGCTCACCTATTACATTATAAGTATGTAATTAGCATAGATAGAAAGTTGCCCTATGAATCAAGAAGACATGGTTCAAATTCGGTTATTTAAATCTGGGCAAGTCATGTAACTCGATAAGACTTTAAATTGCAGGAAAAATCTTGCCATTTGTATTAGTAAAGAAAGTGTCTTATTAGTAAATTGATACAATTGTTAGAGGTGTTGACTATACCTAAATCACATGTCTAGTATATGCCAACACCCTGCATCCAAATCTACAAATTTTATTCACTATTTAAACTCCCTGAAGATTTGTTATTGTTGAATTGTTTCAGTTGTGTCTGATTCTGTGACACCATTTGGGTTCTTCTTGGCAAATACACTGTAGTGGTTTATCATTTCCTCTCCAGCTCGTTTTGCAAACGAGGAATTGAGGCAAATTAAGTTTAAGTGACTTGTCCAGGGTCAAACAGCTAGAAAGTGTCCAAGACCAGATCTGAACTCAGGTCCTCCTGATTCCAAGAACAGTGCTCTATCCACTGTGCTACCTCGCTGCCTTCCCTAACAATAGACTTAGGAATTTACTGCAAACTACTTCTTTCAAGTTCTGCTTCTTGAGAGATAACAGAATGAATGCATTGATGATCTACTTATGATGATTCTGTAAAAATTAGATTAGGATCCAAGATGCTAGAGTAAAAGCAGGGACTTGCTTGAGCTCACCCCCAAACCTCTCCAAATACCTGTAAAAAATGACTCTAAATAAATTCTAGAGCAGCAAAACCCACAAAATGATGGAGTGAGACAGAACTCCATCCCAGAAAATCCTAGAGAGTCGACAGGAAGGGCTTATCGCACTGGGCGGGAGCAAAGCCCAGTCCAACATGGGCCATGCAAGCACAGAAGGGGCCAGAGCATATCTCAGGGAACTGAATTACTGGAAGCTATGGCAGTGTCCAGACTTTTCAGCCCCAAACACCAAAGACAGCATAGAAGCTCAATGGGAAAACTCTGTCAGACCTAGGTGAGAGAAGAGCATGGTCAAGCCCCAGTCCCAGTGCTGCAGAGATGGCTGTGGCAGTTGTGGTGGTGGTGCTGGTGCTGGTGGTGGCAGCAGCAGCAGCAGGGGCTGCTTCCAGAGCTCCTGGCCCACAGATGGTGCGGGGATCAAGCAGCTGATCACAGGGTGATCTTTCACAATATGACTATTATGGAAGTGTTTTCCATAACTACAGATGTATAACCTATATTGAATTGCTTGCCTTCTCAATGACAGTGGGTGGGGAAGGAAGAATGGGGAGAATTTGGAACTCAAAAGTTTTAAAACAAATGTTCAAAATTGTTTTTACATGCAACTGGGAAATAATATTTTCAGACAATGGCATATAGAAATCTATCTTGCCATATAAGAAAGTGAGGAGGAGGGGGATGGGGATGATGGAGGGAAGGGCACACTAGGGGAAAGGATAATCAGAATGTATACCATCTTGGAGTGGCAGGGAGGAGAGAGATGGGGAGAAAATTTGGGACTCAAAATCTTGTGGAAGTGAACTTTGAAGACTAAAGTAAATAACTTAATAAAAAAAGATTATTAGAAAACAATATTCATATCATGCATTTCTTACTAGAAAAGAGGACTTTCTAGAGGGTCATGGCCAACAAATTCACCATACTCCAATCTCTTCCAGTTCCCAGAATAATGTTTTACATACTATAAATCTTTAGTAAGTGTTGACTTTTGATTAGAGGTGGAGATTACAAAGCTTCATGAAGGTGTTGTCATTTGAGTAGAGCCTTTAAGAATACTGGAGCCTGGACAAGGGGAAGGGCACTTCGGACAGATTTGAATAAAGGCATAGAGGTGGGAAAGTATGAATCATGCTAGGGAAAATTCTGAGCAGGTTAAACTGGCTAGAACATTGGACTCGTGAATCTTTGACAAGAAAGGGAGGTTGGAGTCAAATGATGCAGACAACACATGAAAGTCTCAATTTAGCATGGAACTTTATTAAGGTGTTCTCAGACTCCACTTTCTATAGAGCAAAGCAAGGATTTGAACATTAATCAAATTAATCAAATAAAAAATTATTCAAAAAATACAATCAGGACAATTGAGATTACTATATGTGAGTGTATACATACATGTGCACGTGTGTGTTTCAGAAGAATTGGATTTGTGTGTGTATGCTCATAGGTGCGTGTTTCTTTCAGAAGAATAGTATTGTTTGTATGTGTATATGCGTGTGTGTGTGTACGCTACTCATGAGCTCAATAACAAAGGTACATCCAAGTCCCACAAGAAGAGCTGTTCCTAGATCAAAGATTTCACAATGGCATTTTAGCCATACAATTTCACTAGGTTATTTAATTATCATAATAATTGCTTAAGAAAAACTTCACACAATTTTATTAGGAAGTATGGAAATCTACGGAGAAACTCTCCTGAACAATCTAGTAAAGTAGATAAGCTTGTAAGGAAATTTTTCAATTTCATTTTTGTTGCTTCAGGTATGTATTTCAAAAGACATAATAAACAGGCACTACAGGAATGGTCACCATTTTACTAATTCCAGGAAATTGGCACTGTGATTATTATCCAAGATAACAGCACATATTTTAAAATTGTAGGCCCCAGACCTAGAGCATATTGACTTATCTACCTTTCCATCATGCGGCCCACGTGCTGGCGTCGGACGCCTCCCTGCACCTCTGCAAGTCCGAGATGTCTAAGTCAGCACCTTATGGGGAATGAACAGCTGTGATAAATGGAGAGTTTAAGGAGCTCAAATTAACAGATTATCGAGGAAAATATTTGCTTTTCTTTTTCTATCTGCTTGACTTCACTTTTGTGTGTCCCACTGAAATGATCGCTTTTAGTGACAGAATTTAATCCAAAATCACAGATCCTGAAGTGGTTGCATGGTCTTTGATTCACAGTTTCCCCGTTTACCGTGTATTAATACCCCTTGGAAGCAGGGAGGCCTTGGGCCAAGGAAAACTCTGCTTCTTTCAGATTTGATGCACCAGATTTCAAAGGATTATGAAGTTTATCTGGAAGACTGGGGGGGTCACACTCTTAGAGGCCTTTCCATTATTGATGATAAAGGGATCCTAGGACAGAGTACAATGAATGACCTTCCTCTTGGCAGATCAGGCATTCCAGTACACTGACAAACATGGAGAAATCTGCCCTGCTGGTTAGGAACCTGGTAGTGAAATGATAATTCAAAATCCAGTGAAACCTGGTAGTGAAACTGTAATTCCAGATCCAGTTGGAAAACTGAAGTATCTGGATAAACAGAAACAAAATTGAAATATTTGCTTAGGTCATGTTTAGTTCAAAGGTCACAAATAAAATTTTAGTGGTTTTGATACTAAAAAAAAAAGTCAATGCATTTCCTCCAAGATTATCTCCCATTTATCTTGTATAAATGTTGTTTGTACTTAGCTCAGGGGTGGGGAACCTGTGGCCTCAAGGCCACATGTGCCCTTCTAGTTCCTTGGGTGGAGCCTTTTGACCCCAAGTTTTGTGGGTTTTTTCATTTGGTTGGTTTTTTGTCTTTTTGGAGTGGGGAAGGCAGGGCAGTTGGAGTTAAGGGACTTACCCAAGGTCACACAGCCACTAATTGTTAAGTGTCTGAGGTCAAATTTGAACTCAGGTCTTCCTGACTCCAGGACTGGTGCTCTATTCACTGCACTACCTCACTGCCCCTGAGTCCAAGTTTTACAGAACAAATCCTTTTATCAAAGGGATTTGTTCTGTGAAGTTTGGATTCAGTAAAAGGGCTATACTTGAGGACCTAGAGGGCCACATTTGACCTTGAGGCCGCAGGTTCCCTACCTGACTAGCCATTTGCTTGTTACCACTCCCATTAGCCAGTGAGCTCCCTGAAAACAAGGATAACCCTTCACTTTTCACTTCTTCCCCAAAACTTAGGCGCAGTGGTTGGCACATGATAGGCCTTATAAATGCTAGCTGAATGACTGATTTGCCCTAGGGTGAACCTAATCATTCCTATAGACTAATTGTGTTCATTCTAAGGAAACTTCTGGCATATAGTAACCACCTTGATTTTTTATATTAATGGTTACAGAAAGAATGGTAGCTTAAGGCAGGCCTCATAATCCAAAATGGCTCTTTCATTCTATAGGTTTTTGTGCAGGTAGATAATATGATAATTCTTTCTTTTTTTTTCTTTTTTTTCTTCTTCACCTCCATCATCATCTTCTTTCTTTCTTTGTGGTTAAATAAGAGCATTATAGAGATTCACTGAAAACTTTATAGGATTAATTCCAACAGCATATAGGACAGAGTTGTTCCTGGTGATACGAATCTTTTTCTACATTGTTTTAATTTCTTCTGCTAGATCTCTATATTTAAAAAACTTTATAAACCATATATTTTAATATTATGAATATTCTGTATGGTAACAGTTAGGAAACCATATATATTATGTATATATATATATATTAACTTTTTAGGGATCAACCCTAGGTAAGGCAATTTTTATGTAATAATGTTTTGGTTCCAGGACAGTTTATCTGTTAAATTCTTTAAAATATTTTGAGTTTTGTAGCCATCATCCAGGGATATGTCATCTGTTACCATGAAAATGATAAAACACATCTGGTATATTATCATTATTGTTAATATTATTTAAATAAGTCTTGTTCCATAGATCTCAGAAAGGAAAAAAAAAAAAGTACTGTGTTCTTTTAACTATTGCATAGGTGGATCAAATAAAAACTTTTATAATAGAATCAAAGTTACCATTGATCATTATGTCAAAGGGTACTAATGACAAAACAGTAGGAAGCTCTTCCCTATAACTGGTACAATCTGTTTCTAGTTTTGTTTTACTATAGTAGCAGCACATAATGAATATATTCATATATTCAGTCCACATTGGGCACATTCAAGGTGTGCCTCATTTAGTAGGCAGCACCATCTGCGCTGAATCCTTTCTGGCAGGTGGGGTGTTGCTCTTTCAAATTTTTGTCCTGTATATTGCCTTCTTTGTGGTACCAGAACATGAAAGGAATGCCACTTGCTTCACTATCCCTTTGTGTTACACTGATCCTCACAACAGTTCCCAGTTGTGCCAGTCTGACCAATCAGTAGTATTGCCAGAGCCAAACTTGCCAGTTTTTCAATGTTCCTGCCAGGCCTTCACAGGTGCAACCATGGTCACAAGGCCCCATTACTTCCCCACTATTTATCACCCTAGTTGGCATTTCTCTACTTTGTTGTTGCATGCCCTACCCCACTCTCCCAACCATAATGACATGGATGGTTAGCTATAAGAGGTTAATATTTGAGCATGGTCCTGAAGAAACCAAACAAGTAGGCTTAGCTTATGTAAATGCAATTTGTTAAATTCAGTTTTCAAATGTGTTTCTTGGATTTCATCTAACAAAAACAAAATGTTTTCGTTATTGTGTAGTTGGACAAATTTGAGACTTAAAAGCAGCAGAAACCTGGTTTCTGTTCATACCAGTGACATTCATTAGCCAAGTAGCAGAGAATTGCTTCCATACTTTGTTGCATCTCAGCTTCAGAGACAGCATTGAGTGCACAGTCATCTGCAAACAGAAAATCATGCACCAACACTCCCTCCACTTTGGTCTTGGCTTGTAGCCTTTATAAATTGAAGAATGTATCATCAGTGTGGTAGCTGATCTTTATGCAGTTTTCATTCTCATTGAAGGCATTTGACAACATGACTGAAGACATCATGCTAAAAAGAATGGGAGAAAACACACAAACTTGTTTCACTCAATTGGTGACTTGGAAAGCATGAGAGCATTGTCCATTATCCAGAACCCAGGGAAGCATGCTGTCATGAAATTGATGCACAATGCTGATGAACTCCTACAGGCAACCAAATTTTGACATCATTTTCCATAAGCCCTCATGACTGATAGTATCAAAAGTCTTGGTCTGATCTACAAATGTGTACAGACCTCTGTTCTGTTCCTGGCATATCTCTTGGAGCTGTTGGGCAAATAAACACCACACTGACTATTCCTCAGCTGTTCTGAAGCCACACTGGTTCTCAGTTAAGTGACACCTTCCAAGTGAAAGAATAGTCTATTAAGTCCATTAAGGGCAAGCATTCACATGGTGATCAGAAGAAGTGATACAAAGACACTCTCAAGATATCTCTTAAGAACTTTGGAATTAATTGTGTGACATGGGAGACACTTGCATATTACATCTCAGTATGGTGTGCCCACATCAGAGAAGGTGCTGTGCTGTATGAGCAAAGCAGAATTGAAGTAGCTCAAAAGAAATGTGAGATGCACAAATTTAGAGAATCCACCCCAAATGTTCACATGGACTATTTGTGTCCAATCTGTGGTAGAATATTCTGAGCTTGTGTTGGTCTAATCACTCATAGTCAGACGCCCTGTAACTTGACTCTAGCATAGTGATATCATTTTGGTCCTCTTCAAGAACAAAGGACAACCACCATTAGCCAAGTAACAACAGGTAAGTTACTGAACTTCTCTAATTCTCAGCTTCTTCATCTGGAAAATGGATTAATAATACCTTATATAGCATAATCATAGAGTTGTTAGAAGGACCTAATAAGATAATGCAAGTCAAGGTTTTTGCAAACCTTTTTCTGGTCGAAAGCAGCAACATGCTCTGAGGGATCTTTTCACTAATATTTCCTATTCTATGAGCCTGAGCACAAAATTTTCTTGTTTTGAAAGCATATAAATTCATAGGTCCCCATCATTTTGGATTACTTATTCATAGACTTAATTATAGCTCAACATAAATGAGTACAACTTGGCTCAGCATGCATCCTTCATTAAAGGATTTCAAATCCATTAACTGAAAACCCATAGAAGAATTAACTCTGGAATCTAATTCTCTTAAGGTTCATACAGATATTTGTTTTGGTGCTAAAACTGTAAAATAAGCAGGACTAATCTATAAGCACTTTCTTCCTTTCAGTGTTTTTGTTTACCAATAAATTGCACACTATAATTTTCAGAGTGCTGTACTTCTTTATAATGTACAAGAATAAATAAAATTGAAATTCATATTTAATAGATGAATAAAATGATTTTTCCTTGGGAAAATGTGTTTTCTTATTAAACACATGGCTATAATATTTGAAATTAATTAGGGAATTACATCTTCCATCAAAATTTTACTTTTATGTCTCATCTTGGCAAGGAGGTGACTTTGGGTTCTTAAAGGTTATGTCAGCAGAGCACACACTCTAGCTGGTCTTTCTGCATTACAAAGGCTTCAAGTGTAAGCTCAACTCTGTCTATCATCCAAGAATCAGAGTAAATAATTCCTGGAAGACTTGCCATCATAAAGTTGGGCATCAGTCACAGTCTCTTCTAGTCACATAAAGAGATGTAACTTTAACTCTTTATTTTAAAGATAAAGAACTGAGGTTGAGAGGTTAAGCAAATTGTTTAGGATTACATAGCTGGTGTCTGAGATTGGATTGAAACAGCTTTTCCTAACTCCAAGTCTACAGATATTCCCATTACATTATGCTTCTTTTGATCATATTGTGTTTCTCTAAATTTCATAGTCATCATTTCTTAAGATGCAGTGACATTCTTTCATATGGTGATAGTTTTTTCAGTAATTCCTCCATTAATAGAAATTTGTTTGGTTCCAAGATTTTTACTTCTACAACCCTGGTTGTTGTGTTGTACTTTGCTAAATATGGAACATTTTCTGCCCTATGCTTTGGAGAAAATGATAACATTGGGTCAAAGATCATGAAGAATTTAATAACTTTGCTTAAATAATTCCAAATTGATTTCCAGAACTCAAAACTCTACCTATATTATATTAGTATGGCTCTCCAAAAGCCACTGTGTCCTTTTTTTCATTTTGACAATTAGATGGGAATGAGAATCTTATAATTTTTTTTGAAAATTCATTAATATTAGTATAAATGGCAGAAGTACCTGAATGATAGGGAATTAATAAGAAGGGAGAAGATGGAGTTCATGATGAATGGCCTCATATTTTTTCTCTAAAATATAAAGCAAGTTTCTCAGTTAAGAGGGTAGTGGAAGGAAAATCATGGGAGGCTTTAGGAGGAATGGAAGAATTAGAAAAGCGACTGTGGAAGTAAGTAGTAAGTTGATAAAGGAGCTATAGTAGAATTACAGCAGTGATGACCCAATTGAAGTTATATTACATAAATTTGCAGTAGATTCCATCACTTGTGTGGTTATCTCTGCCTTTATTCAGCTGCACATGTGTAAGCACAAAGGCAACAGATGGTGAGAGCTATCCAAGATTGAATTTTGACTGGGCACAATCAGAGATATGATAAAAAGGACTAGGGATTCAGGACAGGAGTGAAATATAGAGTTGAATGTAGAGGTGAGTAGGTTAAGGAACTGAGTAGCTATAGGGTATTTGAGGGAGAATCTATGTCTACTGAAGTCCCCTAGTATGAGGACAGGAATTGGGGAAGGGAGAAAAATTGTAAGCCAGGTATCAAACCCCTTGAGGAAGGCAGGGGAGAGACTTAGGGTCTGCAGACAACAGCTGCCAGGAGGTAGATATGAATAGCATGAACCTCAAAGGAAAAAAGTTTATTGAGTGTTAGAGGAAGATGAAGAACCTGGAAGTGGCAAGGAGTATTCCAAAAACCCTGCCATGACCTTGAGCTGAGGAGAATGAATGAAGGTATAACTACTACTGGAAAGGGTTATCAGTGAGTCTTTGTCATCATGGGAAAGCCAGATTTAAGGAAGAATTAGCAGGTGGAAGGAGGGGGAGAGAAATAGACTTAAGATGAAGAGACAGACTTCCTGGAGCCAAGATGGTGGAGTAAGAAGTAAATTACCATAACTCTCCCATATTCAACTCCAAACAACCAAAACATAGTATCCCAAAACAAATCCTGTAACAGGGGAACCAGCAAAAAGATAGAGTAAAACAATATTTTAGTGCAAGAAACTTGGAAGATGACCTGTCTCACTCTGGTAAAAGGGGAAAGCAGTCCAGGACAGGAAGCATCCCAGTAAGCCAGCAGTAAGCCCCACCTCAGCAAACCCAGTGGAAGATCCTGAACCCCAGTGTGGTAAGGCAGGCAAATACTAACACCAAGACCCCTACTTGCCTCAGCATAGTCAATGGGAAAAGGCAGGATCCAGCTCCAGGAACTGCCATGTGCTTCAGTGTAGCCCCAGGGAAATGCAGGAATACCCCACTCACCTCAGCACATGCCAGATACGAGCACTAGGACCCAACTCAGGACCAGGTAAGCTGCCAGACCCTTATGCCCTCCAGCACTGCCTGTCACCCCACACCCCACCCCACATAGGTCTCAAGGTAACATCAGTTCAGCACCAGGTAAAGAGCCAGTGCCTGCATCCTCTGGCTCAAGAAGGCTGAAACAATCTTCCTTCCAAACAGGAAGCAGAGCCCAAATTTATAAGAAAGGGAAATGGCCAAAAAAGATGAGCAAAAAACAATAACAACAAAAATCTAACAACAGAAAGTTTTTTTATGGTGACAGGGAAGAGCAAGACACAAACTAAGAAGAAGACAACAATGTCAAAATATCTGTGGACAAAACCCCAAAGAAAAATGGGAAGTGGTCTCAAGCCCAGAAAGAACTCATGGAAGAGCTCAAAAAGGAGCTTAAAAATCACATAAGACAGATGGAAGAAAAATGGGAAAAGAAATGAGTGATGCAAGAGTATTCTGAAAAAAAAAAAGTCAGCAGCTTAGAAAAAGAAAACAACTGCTTAAAAAGTATAATTGGCCATGGAAAAGGAATTACAAAAACTGAATGAGGAAAACTCCTTAAAAGTTAGAATTGGGCAAGTGGAAACTAATGACTCTATGAGACATCAAGGAACAAGCAATCAAATTCAAAAGAATGAGAAAATAGAAGAAAATGTAAAATACCTCATTGGAAAAACAACTGACCTATAAAAGAGATCCAGGAGAGACAATGGCAGAATCATTGGACTACCTGAAAGCCATAATCAAAAGTAAGACCTGAATAGCAACTTTCAAAAATTTAACAAGTAAAATTACCCTGATATCCTGGAACCAAAGGGCAAAACAGTTAGCAGCAAACACCTTAGCATACCCAGGATGGCCTGCTAGCACAGGTTCTTTGATCTGCTTATCATGGAAAGACTATTCAAAAAGGTATTAATAATTCTACTTGTAATTACATTCACTACTTCGGGGGAAATGTCAGCACCCTGAATGTTGAGACAGTACAAGCAGAGAAATTAGCACAAAGACCAACAGATAGGGCTCCAACTGTCTGAGTAAAGCAATATTGCTATAAATTTTACACACATCATTGGATTGAGAGAGCACAGCTATATAAGCAGTTGGGGGGCTCTAAACACATGATTACTTAGACTCTCAACAAGAAAATCAAAAGATCCTTCTAGTGAGCAAACCCCCAAAACAAAATTCCAACCTCCCAGAATATATAACAAAGACTTGGCCCCCAGATGGTGGAGTATAAGCACAAACTTGGTGTGAGCTCCCACTCTAATCACTTCCAATACATGTAAAAAATGACTCTAAACAAACTTTAGAACTACAGAACCCACAAAGTGACATAGAGAAACAAATTTCCTGTTGAAGGCATCCTGCCATGCCAAGAGAAAGGGAGGTGGGATAAGATGCAGGAAAATATAGTTAGTCTTTCACAATATAACTACTATGGAAATGTTTTGTGTAACTACACATGTACAACCTATATTGAATTACTTTTCTTATCAGTGGGGGGTGGGTGAGGAGGGAAGAAAGGGAAAAAATTTGGAACTCAAGTTTTCTCTTTTTTTTACTTTTTGTTTTCCTTTTTGGAGGGGGGAAGGCAGGGCAATTGGGGTTAAGGGACTTGCCCAAGGTCACATGGCTAGTAAGTGTTAAGTGTATGAGCCGGATTTGAACTCAGGTTCTCCTGACTCCAGAGCTGATGCTCTATTCCTTATGCTGCCTAGCCACCCCTGGAACTGAAAGTTTTAAAAACAATTTTTTTACTTGTTTTTTACAGGTTACTGGGAAATAAGATATACAGGGACTGGGGTATAAAAATCCATCTTGCCCTACTAGAAAGTTGGCAGGGTATGAGGGAGGATGTAAGAGAGAACCAATTGGGGAAAGGGGTATTCAGTAGGCTTGCTATTTTGGGGTGGGGGTAGGGGAAAGACAGGGAGAAAAATTTGTAACTCAAAATCTGGTGGAAATTAATGTTGAAAACTAAAACTAAATAAATAAATTGGGGAATTAAAAAAAAAAAAGACAGCCCCTGATTGGCTCAGATCCAGAAGTCAGGAAACCTGCTAGACTCAGCACAGCTGTGAATTATCAAGGTTCAAAGGCGATTAATCCTTCAGATGCTTACAATTTAGCCTGAGCCTGGGAAACTGAACACCAACAAGGAAAAAACAACAAAAATCCCAACTTGCTTGTGCTCACAAATAAGTATTGAAAGAATCCTCCAATCACCTCAAGAATAGCTAACTTACAGAACAATCAGATCAAAGAAAAAAAAAATACTTCAAGTGGCCAGAAAGAAACAATTCAAATATTGAGGAGGCACAATAAGGTTTACACAGGATTTAGGAGCTGCAGGAGTAAAGGATCAGAGGTCAGGGAATGTTATATTCCAGAGAACAAAGGAACTAGATCTACAACTAAGAATCACTTACCCAGTAAAATTAAGTATAATACTTCAAGGGGGAAAATGATCATTCAATGAAATAGAAAGATTTTGAGCTTTCATAAGAAGACCAGAACTAACCCAAAAAATTGAATTCCAATATCAAGACCCCAAAAAAGCCTAAAAAGGTAAAAAGGAAAAGAAAACAAGGGATTCAATGGAGCTGCACTGTTTACATTCCTACATAAGACAATGATACTTGTAATTCTTAAATAATTGTTCCACTAATAGTATAGTTAAAAAGGAATATACCTAGACAGAGGGTAGAGGTATAAGATGAATTGGAGGGATTAACATGAAAAAATAACTAAGGGATGAGAAAGAGGAGTACACTGGGAGCTGAAGGAATGGAGTAAATTATTTCACATGCAGAGGTGTGAAAAATATATTACAATAGAGGGTAAGATGGGAAGGGAGGCAATGGTTGTTGCTTCAACCTCACTCTAATCAGTATTGGGTCAAAGACAGACTAATATACACAATCAGTTGAATATAAAAATCCATCTTACTTGACAGGAAAGTAGGAGGTGAGGAAAGGGGAAAGGAGACTGAGAGAAGAGAGGGCAGATTTGGGGAGGTGGTTGATAGAAGCAAAACACTGTCAAGGAGGGAAAGATAAGAGGACTGAAAAGAAAATATGGACAGCTCTCAACACAACATGTAGTATTTCTTATATAGGCTTTTTTCTTTTGCTTTTAGGAGGGGGGAGGGCAGGGCAATTGTGGTTAAGTGAGTTGCCCAAGGTCACACGGCTACTATGAGTTTAGTGTCTGAGGATGGATTTGAGCTCAGGTCCTCCTGACTCCAGGGCTGGTGCTCCATTCACTGTGCCACCCTATAGGCTTTCTTGAAATAGAAATTTATTGCTGTATATTTTGAACTCTCTCTTACATTCTGCTGTGCACGACATATTTTTTTCTTTCTCATTTTGTATTTAAGTTTCAATATTTAAGTTCATAATATGTTGCTTTTTCCTTTCTTATTGTATATTTAAGTATTAGGATTTAAGTCTAAATTAAAAATTTTAAAAAGAAGAGAGTGGACAAACAGGAGGGAAAAAACATGGAGGGGACTACACAGTAATTATAACCGTGAATGTGAATGGGATGAGCTTTCCCATAAAATGGAAGCAGATAGTGGAATGGATCAAAAACCAGAACCTTACAATATGTTGTTTACAGGAAACACACTTGAAGCAGAGAGAGACACACAGATTAAAGGAAAGGGGATGGAGCAGAATCTGTTATGCTTCAGCTGAAGTAAAAAAATAAACAAACAAACAAAAAAACAAGGGTAGCAATCCTGATTTCAGACAAAACAAAAGCAAAATTAGACATAATTAAAGGAGATAAGTAAAGAGATTATATCATGCTAAGAAGTACCACAGACAATGAATTAATAACAATACTAAACATATATGCACATGCACCAAGTGTTAAAACATCTAAAAGAGAAATTAAGCAAATTACAGGTTCATGACCAAACAAGAGATAGAGATTATTATGGAATATAAAATAGATTATTTTGATTATATGAAATTAAAAGCTTTTATACAAACAAAATCAACACAACCAGGATAAGAAGGAAAGCAGAAAGCTGGGAAACAATCCTTACAGCAAGAGTCTCTGTTAAAGGCCTTATTTCTCAAATACACAGAGAACTGAATTTATAAGAATACAGTTGATAAGTGGTCACAGGATATGAATAAACAGTGTTCAGATGAAGAAATCAAAACTATTCATAGGCATATGAAGAAGTGCTCTAAATCACCTTTTATTAGAGAAATGAAAATTTAAAAAAACTCTGAAATGCTTCCTCACACCTATCAGATTGACTAATATGACAAAAAGGGAAAATGATAAATGTTGGAGAGGATGTGGGAAAATTAGGATTGTAAATGCACTGGTGGTAGAGTTCTGAAATGATCTGACCATTTCAGAGAGTAATTTGGAACTATGCCCGAAGGGCTATAAAACTGCAATAAAACTGTGATAAAACTTTGATCCAGCAATACCACTACTAGGCCAGTATCCCAAAGAGATCATAAAAAGGGATAAAAACCTATATATGCAAAAATATTTATAGCAGCCCCTTTCATGGTAGCAAAATATTGAAAATTGAGGGGATGCCCATCAATTGGGGGATGGCTGAACAAGCTGTTGTGTATGAATTTAATGGAGTACTGTTGTGGAATAAGAAATGTAAAATAAAGCAGATGTCATTAAAACCTGAAAGATTTGTACAAACTGATGAAAAAGTGAAATGAGCAGAACCAGGAAAATATTGTACACAGTATCAGCAACATTGTGTGATGATCAAGTATGAATGACTCACCTCTTTTCAGCAACACAATGATTGAAGTCAAGTACAAAGAACTCACAAGAGAAAATGCTATCAACATCCAAGTAAAGAACTGATGGATTCTGAATGTAGATCGAAGCATTTTTTTCACTTTATTATTTTTCATGTTTTTTTTTCTCTTGATCTATTTCTTCTTTCACAACTCTGACTAATATGGAAATATGTTCTTTATGATAGTACATGTATAACCTATATCAAATTGTCTACCAATTTCAGAAGAGGGAAGGGGAGAGAGGGAAAGGGAGGGAGGGTGGGAGAAAATTCGGATCTTAAAGTCTTAGAAAAATAAATGCTAAAAATTGTCTTGACATGTAATTGAGGAAAAACACAATATTTTTTTTTAAAGATGAAGGGGGAACCAAGATAGTGGAGTAAGAGCAGGGACTTATTGGAGCTGTCCCCCAAACCCCTCCAAATATCTGTAAAAATTACTCTAAACAAATTTGAGAGCTACAGAACCCACAAAATGATCGCATGATGTAAATCCCCAGACCAAGACAGGCTGGAAGGCTAACAGAGTCTGCTGCACTAGGTTGGGATCAGAGCACAGTCCGGCATGGGCCATGCCATCACAGACAGGACTGGAGCAAGCCTCAGGAGACTGAATCACTGTAACTATGGTGGTTTACAGACTTCTCAACCCACAAATTCCAAATATAGCATAGAAAGTCAGTGAGGAAACTCTGTGGGACCTGGGTGAAACAGGAGAGTGGTCCAGATGATGTCCAGCCCCAAACTCAGGGCAGTGGAGCCTTCAGCAGGAGCAGAAACAGTAGCTATTTCTGGGGCTCGCGGCCTACGGAAGGTGGGGGATTGAGCAGCTGATACAAAACCCCAGAAGCCTGGGACAGTACACCTCACCCCACCCCCAGCCTCTCTGGAAGCAAGTCCTACCCTGACAAAGAGTTAGAAAGTCAAATATTTGGCTGGGAAGATGAGCAAACAGCATAAAAACCAAAAAAAAAAAAAATAATAACCCTCAGACTATAGAATCTTACTTTGGTGATAAAGGAGATCAAAACTTACAACCAGAAGAAGACAACAAAAACAAAGCTCCTATATCAAAAGCCTCCAAGAAAAATATAAATTGGTCGCAGGCCATAAAAAAACTCAAAAAGGATTTTGAAAATCAAGTAAGAGAAGTAGAGGAAAAATTGGGAAGAGAAATGAAAGTGACACGAGAAAATCACGAAAAACAAGTCAACAGCTTGATAAAGGATACCCAAAAAAATACTGAAGAAAATAACACCTTAAAAAATAGACTAACCCAAATGGCAAAAGAGGTCCAAAAAGCCAATAAAGAGAAGAATGCCTTAAAAAGAAGAATTGATGAAATGGAAAAGGAAGTCCAAAAGCCCACTGAAAAAATAATTCCTTCAAAATTAGAATGGAGCAAATAGAAGCTAATGACTTTATGAGAAATCAAGAAAACATAAAACGGAACCAAAAGACTGAAAAAACAATAGAAGACAATATGAAATATGTCATTGGAAATACCACTGATCTGGAAAATAGATGCAGGAGAGATCATTTAAAAGTTATTGGACTATCCGAAAGCCATGATCAAAAAAAAAAAAGGGTGTAGACATCATCTTTCAAGAAATTATCCAGCAAAATTGCTCTGATATTCTAGAACCAAGGAGTAAAATAGAAATTGAAAGAATTCACAAATT
This sequence comes from Petaurus breviceps papuanus, assembly GCF_028583685.1. Classification (NCBI taxonomy): domain Eukaryota; kingdom Metazoa; phylum Chordata; class Mammalia; order Diprotodontia; family Petauridae; genus Petaurus; species Petaurus breviceps. The sequence goes on along the minus strand of NW_027187360.1, from coordinate 9,433,027 downwards.
GCTTCTTGAAAGAGAATCCAAAAGGAAAACTCCTAGGAATATTGTAGCCAAATGCCAGAATTCCCAGTTCAGGGAGAAAATATTGTAAGTAATCAGAAAGAAGCAATTCAAGTATTGTGGAAATATAGTCAGGATAACAAGATCTAGCAGATTCTACATTAAGAGATCAAAGGACTTGGAAGATGATATTCCAGAGATCAGAGGAGCTAGAATTAAAACCAAGAACCACCTACCTAGCAAAACTGAGTATAAATTTCAGGGGAAAAACTGGATATTCAATGAAATAGAAGACTTTCAAACATTCTTGATGAAAGCACCAAAGCTGAATAGAAAATTTGACTTTCAAATACAAGACTCAAGAGAAGCATGGGAAGGTAAACAGGAAAGAGAAATCATAAGGGAATTATTGAAGTTGAACTTTTTACATTTCATGGAAATGTAAACATGGAAAAATTATATTTCTAACTTATGAGATCTTTCTCAGTATTCGGATAGTTGTAGGGAATACACACACATATACACACAATCACATATATGTATATATGTATATGTAGGTAGATAGATAACACAAGGTGAGTTGAATATGAAGGGTTGATATCTAAAGAATAAAATTAAGAGGTGAGAGAGGAATATATTGGGAGGAGAAAGGGAGAGAGAGAATGGGTCAAATTATCCCACATAAAAGAAACAAGAAAAAGGTTTCACGATGGAGGGGAAGAAGGGGAAAGTAAGAGGAAATGAGTGAACTTACTCTCATTGGATTTGGTTTAAGGAGGGAATAACATATATATTTAATTGGGTATCTTACCCCAAGGAAAGTAAAGGGGAAGGGAATAAGAAGGGGGAAATGATATAACGGAGGGCAGATTAGGGGAGAGGTAGTCAGAAGCAAACACTTTTGAAAGAGGACAGGGTCTAAGAAGAAAGTAGAATTGGGGGGGGGGAGGATAGAATGGAAGGAAATATAGTTAGTCTTTCACAGCATGACTATTATGGAAGTGTTTTGCAAAACTGCACATGTATAGCCTATACTGAATTGCTTGCCTTCTTAACGAGGTTGGATGGGGAGGAAAGAAGGGAGAGAATTTGGATCTCAAAGTTTTAAAAACAAATGTTTTAAAAAATGGTTTTCACATGCACCTGGGAAATAAAATGTACAGACAATGGGGTATAGAAATCAATCTTGTCCTATAAGAAAGTAAGGGGGAAAGGGATAAGAAAGGGGGTATGATAGAAGGTAAGGCAGACTGGGGGAAGTGGTAATCAGAATGCATGTCATCTTGGGGTGGGGCAGAGGGGAGAGATGGGAAGAAAATTTGGAACTCAAAATCTTGTGGAAATGGAAGTTGAAAACTAAAAATAAATTAATTAATTTTAAAAAGATGAATGGGCCTTTGTTTCCTATTTAACAGTTATTCAAGAGGGCATATTGGAAGGACTGTTAGAATGAAATTTAGGGGTGGGAGGGTTGAGAGGGATAGAAATGGAGAATCGGGTAGTATGGGGTGTAGATTGTGGATTGGATAATGATCTACAGGAACTCAAAGTCATTGGGATGTAGAGCGTATGACAAAGCGTAGAATGTCCATCATTGAATAGAGGGTGCCATCCTCTACCCACAAAGGACAGCTTCAGCAGGAGGTAGGAAGCCTGAAGTCGAAGGAATGTTTGTTATTCTTTACAGTGGAGATTCTTCCCCACTCAGTTGGGAGATTGGGCTGACAGCAGGAGCTGGAAGATGACTTGTGCTGGTACATATAGAAATGGTTGTTTTGGGACTGTTGGAAAATACCTGGCCTGATCTCTTGCAGCCTTTCCTCAGGGAACACATTGAGTCCAGCAGGGAATATATGGTCCAAGGTACTAGCACACCCGCAGTCTGAAGTCTTCTCACCTGAGGAGGATGACCATGAAGGGGCAGCAGAAAGTGATAGATGGCCTGCACAAATAAAAGACTCATAGTCTGATCCCTAACAATCTTTCCTTAATGCACAGTGACTGTTGATTGTGGACAAGATACTTCACCTCTCACTGCTCAGCTAAATCTGTAAGATTATAAGAATTAATTATCTTCATTGGTACAGGGGGTTTCCTTACCCAAGAGTTCTGTATGCGGGAGGTGTCAAATAAACAGCCCATGTACTTCTTACTGGTAGCAATACTCTGTAGGGTAACCAAACCAAACAAAGATGCGATTGCAAAATATTTAACAAAAGAAATAAAATATAATAAAAATATAGATAACATTGCATTTTTTTTAAAGCAATTGGAGTTAAGTAACTTGCTCAAGGTTACACGACCAGTTATTTCTGGGTGTGGTGCTAAGTATCTGAGCACGGATTCGATCCCCCAGGTCATCCCAACACTGGGGCAGGTTCTCTTACTCACTGAGCCACCTGGCCCCCCCCAATAACATTGCATTTTAAAACTAAGTCAATATGTACCTGCCCGGAAACTCACATACAGATTAGTGGCACCAGTTTCTATTTGATTCTTACACCATTGCTATATGTCAATGAAATCACATGTCTTAGACTGATAACAATAACAATAACTTTGTCAATGTATAATTCTAGAATACTTTTATATAAACTATTCTACATCTAAAATCTGATTTTTCTAGACATGATCCTTTCAGAAAAATTTTTGTAATTGAATTATTTTTTATTAAAGTACCAAGCACAAGGAGAAGTATTACTCTGTTTATGTAGGTTTCCAGTCATCCTGAAGTGTGTTTCAAATATGTTGCCTACTTAAAAATGGTAATAAAAGTATTTATTTTATTTTTAATGATGTGGAATCAGAGTGTGAGTATTGTGAATGGATCTGTGATTTCATTGGTATAGAGAACTGAAACTCCCCTCTACTAATTCAGGTTGGACCTTCCCTGAAATTTGTATTTGTGGACAATTGTCAGGAGCCCTCAAAAGTTAAATTATTTACCCACTCAGTCTATATCTGAGAAAGGATTTACCCTCAGGTTTTCCTGACTGCAAGGCAAGTTCTCTATTAATAATGAAAATAATAGCAATCATAATGATGATGATGATAGGTAGTGCAGTGGATACAGTGCCAGGTCTAGAATTAGGAAGACCTGAGTTCAAATCTAGCCTCAAACACTTACTAGCTTTTTGATCCTGGACAAGTGACTTAACCCTGTTTGCCTCAGTTCCTCTTCTGTAAAAAGTGAGTTGGAGAAAGAATGGCTACCAGTATCTTTGCCAAGAAACACCCCCAAACAAACAAACAGGGTCATGAAGAATCAGACATGACTCGGCAACAACAATAAATATATTTTTATTAGTAATTTGCAGTTTATAATGATGTGTGAAGCCCAGTTAGATTGAAAATGCAAGTCTTACCATTTATATTTCAAAATAAAGAAACTGAGACTCAAAGAAGGCAAAAATCTCTCCTATAGTCACATAGCTGCTAAGGGGAGAATTTTCTTTTACTAGGTCAATGTATTTTTTAAACCATGTTTGGTTAGCTTTTAGGTTACTACCTTTTCTTTGACTACAAAATACCATTTCTGTTTCATCTATTGTCAACATTATTGGTGGTAATAAGATGTCAGCTGCAAAATTTACCTTCGTGAAAATGATCTTGTATTAGAAACTGTGTGGCTATCTCAGTTCTCTCAGATGGGGGCTATAGATCACCTGGAAATTTATTCTGGGATGCTGCAGTTGCCCGGTTTCTTTGCTTACTTGCAGGGGAGGACTATGCTTGTATCTCACAAAGTGCCTGGCACATTGGAGGCACATAGTAATACTTGTTGATCACTTAGTTGATTGAGTAGTAAATGAATTGCTGAATACATAAATATGAAATGCAAATATGAAGGCTGCAGAGAGATTAATGTGCCTCAGGTTATAGTAAGTTCCCTATCCCTGGCAGATGCTTAAGAAGAAGCTGAAATGGAGAGTAGAGAAAACTCTCTCTCTCTCTCTCTCTCTCTCTCTCTCTCTCTCTCTCTCTCTCTGAGTCTCTGTCTTTCTGTATCTCTGTCTCTGTCTCCCCCTGTCTGTCTCAGTCTCTGTTTGCCTCTGTGTCCCTGTCTGTCTGTCTATCACACACACACACACACACACACACACACTGCACATTCTGTATTAGAAGATTCCTGATAGATTCACAGTTCTATTTTTCCTAACTCTGTAGCTTATGTGAATTTTTGGCTATATCAAAGTAGTTTCCCCCATACAGTAGAAAGAAACACTAGTTCTGAAGTCACAGCATAGGAATTCAAATCCTATCTCTGACACTTTCTGCGTGAATTTGGGTGAGTCACTTGTGTGACTATAAAATTAAGGTGTGAATGTGTGTGTTTGATATCAGACAGCTTCTTAAGGTCTCTTTTGCTGTTGATCCTATAATTCTACATCTTTAAGTGCTCTGAAAACACCATAGAAACTATTGTAGAAAAGATTAATTATTTAAATAGGAGTAGGACTAAATAATCTATAGCTGCTAAGTTATTTTCCAACTCTAAGCATCTCAATCATTCTAAATAAACAGTAAGCAGTGATATATAAAATGTGGTAATATTTTTCTACTTTCTCCTTTGTACCTAAATCCAAGTAGGATTATAGCATCAAAGATCTTAAGCTGGAAAGGACATCAGGGGCTATCTAGTCTAATACTCTCCTTTAACTTTGAGGAAATTGAGACACAGATAAGTGACTTATCCAATGTTGCATAGGTAATAGTATCAGAGGAAATGACTATTTTAGTGATTTTTAAAACACCATTTCCCAATTTTCCAAAGTCTCCAACTTCCTTTTTCTTCTCTGAAAACCGCCTCTTATAGCAAAGGATAAAGGAAGACAATAAAAAAGCAATTTAGCAAAAGTAAATAACATTAAAAATAAGAAATCCTGACACTATATGCAGTGTTCCACACCTGTTGCACCTCATCTGTGAGAAAAAAATAAATGTACATTTACACTTGTCTTATTTGGGGCCAGATTTGGTTATAATTTCATAGTATTGAGAGGACAGAGCCAAGATGGTGGAATAGAAGCAGGAAATCCCATGACCTCCCCCCCCACCACCACCTCAAATACCTAGAAAATATGACTCTAAACAAACTTTAGAGCTACAGAACCCACAAAGTGACAGAGAAAAACAAATCTATTGCTGAAGGCAGCCTGGCAGGCCAAAAGGATGAATTCATTGCAGCATACTGGGAGCTGAGTGCAGTCCCGCATGAGCTGCACAGTTTTGGCCCCAGGGAAGCAAGAGCAGCCAAAGCAGACTCAAGAATAGTGAATCAACAGCAGCTGTAGTGGTTTCCATACTTTTCAACCCATAAACACCAAAAAGAAAGTAAAAGGTCAATTGGAACTCTCTTGGAAAGGAAGGGTGCAGTCTGGCCCCTGCCCCAGCAATGAGAGGCAGTGGAGGCACTGTTAGAGGTGGTGGAGGCACAGTGGCTGCAGCATCTGCCATGTGGCTGCCTCAGGAGCTCCTGGCCTACAGATTATAGGGGGACCAAGTGACCATTCCAAGTGTAATCATTCTTGCTTTGACCTGCTTAGATCTGGGTCGCTTTCTTGGGCAGTAGTCCTGGGGTGAGAAACACCAGTAAGAGAGGACACCCTCCTCAAACCTCTGACAACATTTGGGAAAACCCCCAGCAATTTGAGACAAAGCTCTCCTCTCTGGAAGCAGAGTTCTATTGAGGCAAAGAGCTCATAAGTCAAGTAATTGGATGGCAACATGAGCAAGCAGAGCAATCAAACCTTAGATTCCTTTGGTGGGGACAAAAAGGATGAAAGCATGATAAAGGAGGAAGACAATGAAGTCAGGACTCCTGCATCAAAAGCCTCCAAGAAAAATATGAATTGTTTACAGGCCATAGAGGAGCTTAAGAAAGGTTTTGAAAACCAAATAAGAGAAGTGGAAGAAAAATTGGGAAGAGAAATGAGAATAATGCAACAAAATCATGAAAAGACACTGAAAACCTGGGTGAAGAAAATAACACCTTAAAAAATGGACTAATTCAAATGGCAAAAGAGGCCCAAAATGCCAATGAGGAGAAGAATGCCTTAAAAACCCGAATTTGCCAGATGAAAAAGGAATTTCAAAAACTCACTGAAGAGAATAATTCCTTCAGAATTAGATTGGAACAAATGGAAGCTAATAACTTCATGAGAAATCAAGGTACTATAAAACAGATCCAAACAAATGAAAAAATAGAAGGCAATGTGAAATATCTCATTGGAAAAACCACTGACCTGTAAAATAGATCCAGGAGAGATCATTTAAAAATTATTGGGCTACCTGAAAGCCATGATCAAAAAATGAACCTAGAAATCATCCTTCAAGAAATTCTCAAGGAAAATTGCCCAGATATTTTAGAAGTAGGGGGAAAAATAGAGGTTGAACAAATTCACCACTCACCTCTTGAAAAAGATCCCCAAAAGAAAATTCCTAGGAATATTATAGTCAAATTTTGGAATTCCTAGATCAAGGAGAAAATATTACAAGCAGACAGGAAGAAACAATTTGAGTATTGTGGAAACACAATCAGGATAACACAAGAACTAGCAGCTTCTACATTAAGGGATCAAAGGGCTTGAAATAGGATATTCTGGAGGTTAAAGGGGTTAGGATTAAAACCAAGAATCACCTACCCAGCAAAACTGAGTATCATGCTTCAGGGAAAATATGGTCATTCAATGAAATAGAGGACTTTCAAGCATTTAAAAAAAACTGGAATTGAATAGAAAATTTGACTTTCAAATACAAGAAACAAGAGAAGCATGAGAAGGTAAATAGGGAAAATAAATCACAAGGAACTAATTAAAATTGAATTTTTTACATTCCTACATACTAAAATGATAACTGTAATTCATGAGACTTTTCTCAGTATGAGGATAGTTGATGGGAATATATATGTATATATATATATGTATTCATATATATGTTTATATAGGAGGGTATATGTGCATATAGATACATATGTGAATGTGTGCATGTGTGTACATGTATACCTAAACAGAGGGCACAGGATCAGTTGAATAGGAAGAGATGATATCTAAAAAAATAAAATTACGAGGTGAGAGAGGAATATAATAAGAGGAGATAGGGAGAGATAGAATAGGGTAAAATACCTCATCTAAAAGGGGCAAGAGAAAACTGTAACAATGAAGGGGAAGAACAGGAAGGTGAAAGGGAATAGGTCAACTTTAATCTCATTGAATTTAGCTTAAGGAGGGAATAACATACACACTAAATTGGGTATCTTACCCTATAGTAAAGTAGCTGGGAAGGGGATCAGAAGGGGGATGATAGAACAGAGGGCAGATTAGGGGGAATGTAAGTTAGAAGTACACACTTTTGAAAGGGGGAAAGGGTCAAAGGAGAAAATAGAATATGGAGGGTAAGATGAGATGGAGGAAAATATAATCATTCTTTCACAATATATCTACTATGGAAATGTTTTGCGTAACTACACATGTATAACCTATATTGAATTGCTTTTCTTCCCAGTAGGGGTGGGTGACTAGGGAAGAATGGAAAGAATTTAGAAATCAAAGTTTTAAAATCAAATGTTATATATATATATATATATATATATATATATATATATATCCTTTCACATGCAACTGGGAAATAAGATATACAGGCACTGGGGTATAAAAAGCCATCTTGTCCCACTAGAAAGTTAAAGGGGGGATGGGGGAAGATATAAGAGAGGACAGATTGGGGGAAGTAGTATTCAGTAGAATCATTATTTTTGTGTTGGGGTAGAGGAAAGACAGGAAGAAAATTTGTAACTCAGAATCTTGTGGAAATGAATGTTGAATACAAAAAACAAATTAGACATTGAACTATAAAAAATAATTTCATCATATTCAATTTTGACTTTTTTGTTGTTATTGTTTTTCTTTCTGCTTACATTGTTTAGTCATTGTATATATTGCTATCTTTATTCTGCTTATTTCAGATTTCATCAGTTCTTAAACAGTAATTATGCCCAAGTTTCTCTGTATTCATCATATTCATAATTCTGTTATATTAATGTATCTTTTATTTTTAACCATTCTCTCATTGATGGGAATCTGGTTTCCAGTTCTTTGCTGTCACACACAGAGACAACACACACACACACACACACACAATCGGCCACAAATATTTTTGTATATATGAGAATTTTGTTTTTGTTATTGGTCTTTTGGGGGTATGTGCCTGACATTAGGCTTTCTGAATCAAAAGATATGGAGATTTTAGTCTTTTTTTCACAGCATAATTCCAAATCGCTTTCTAGATTAATTGAACCAATTCATACTAGTCTTTCCACAGCCCTTCTAGCATTCATTTTTTTTTCCATTTCTTGTCATCTTTGTTAATTTGTTGATTATGAGGTGAGACCTAGGAATTTTTTTGGTTTGTATTTCTCTCATTATTAATGATTGGAACATTCATTTATATGTTTGTTAATAGTTTGGAATTCTTCTTTTGAGAACTGTTTGGTCATTTCCTTTGACTGCCTGTTCATTGGTGAATGGCTCTTGATATCATGTATTTCTGTTATTTCCCTAAGTATATTGGGTTTCAAACCCTCATCATAGATATTTAATACAAATATTTTCCTAGTCAATTTATTCTTTTCTTATCTTACTTGCATTAAATGTGTTCATCTAAAATCCTTTCAATTACATGTAATCAAAATGATCGATTTTATCTTTAGTGAAAACCTTTATCCCTTATTCAGTTAAGAATATATTCAGATAGAAGCTGATGTATTCTTTTTCTTATTTTTGTTTATTAGTGTTAGTATGGCCTTTAATATATATTTTGAGTTTATTGTGGTATATGGTAAAAAGATATTAGTCTACATCTAAATTCTACAAGGCGGATTTCTGGATTTCCCAACAAGTTTTATCTGAACGACTTCTTTCCCCTGTTAATTTATGTTTTCAGGTTCACTGTATACTTGGTTTTTTAGTTCAGTCATTAGTTATTCTTCTGTATCCTGTCTGTTTTGATTATCTTTTTCTATTTTTTAGGCAGTGCTTTCTGTGTTTAGTGACTATTGCTTCATAATTTAATTTGAAGTAAGGAAGTTCTATTCCTCTTTAAATTCTAGGGTTTTTTTCTTTATTTTTCCCTCAATATCTAGTTATTTTCCCATCAATGATGAAATTTTCATTAATAGTAATAATAACAATACTGTTGTCTCAGGAATATCTCCTTTGTCATTTGGTTAGTGTAGCATAAAATCTAAATTTAAAGAAGTGACTTGCCAAAGTCACACAGGTAGTAAATAGGAGGGTCAGCATTTGAACTCATATCCTCTGAGTTCAAACACTTTTTACACCCATACCATGATAAGTTGTAAGAACCAAGGAGTCCAAGTTAAGCCTTCAATCTCAGGTCCAGGGCTGTCTCAGGAATAATAAACTGCTTCTGATTGCAATGAATTCAGTCTTTGAGGAGGAAGTAGGGGGATGTTGATAGGGTACATTTGATAGAATATGGAAATGATAGGGTCAAATGACATTTTGGACTCAAATAACTACCTCTTTCCATCAGTGCTTCATTTCCTTCTACCACTAAAAGTTTGTGAATCATAAGGAGCCCATTCTATCTGAGTTTATATAGGATTTCCAATTTGAAACATAGGTAGCTCACAGAGTAAGTAAATAAAAGTGGTGCAAATTTAAGAGATTGAGTGAAAAAAATCTAAATACCCAAATGACAAATTAGATTTTAAATCAAAGGAAAATGTGGCTGTAAGTCTCATCCATTTCCCAAGAACAGTTTATTATATTAAGAGAGACAAATGCATTTAACATGCTGACAAGTTCAATTTCCCTACAGCTTTATTACCCAAATTACTTATTACCAAGAAAAATGTCAAATGTCAACCCTCTTAAAGTATGAGCATGGTTTTTAAGCGAGACCATGAAGGTTTGGGGGTAGGTCCTAGTGGCTTCTGATTGTTTCTTCTAGTTAAGTCTCTCGGAAAACAATTTGGGGAATTGGCGTTTTCATAAAGATTGTGCTTTTGCTCACATCCCAGATTTCCAATAATTCATATGCTTAATAGTTTGGGATGTTGATGTTTAAGCTTATTTGCAAGTATTTTATGAAAGTAAATTGGTACTGAAAGTATACTGGGCTAGGAAACTGGAGATATGGGTTCAAATATTTGTTCTCCTATGTAACCTTGGCAAATAATCTCATCTCTTGGAGATAGAGGTTTCTTATCTATAAAATGCAGAGGTTAGAGAAGTTGCCCAAGATTTCGTCCTGATGTACTGTTTAATCTTATAAGGAACCCCCATCTCTGACATTCTATGTCAGAGGGGTTTTAGCCCTTTCCAAATATAGAATTCGCTGTTCTGTTTGCTTCCAATACAGATATTCTATGTTATAAGGTCCCCTTCCTATCCCTGACCTTCTTTTATAAAAACATTTTATTGATTTGTTTTTTTCTTTCTTTTTTGGTTTCAGAGTAATTTCTTGAAGTAATTTCTTCTTGCTTTATCTGTCACTTAAATTGTCCCTTGTAATATTTCCACCTTCACAGCATCTCTCACATGTGAACCTTTTTCTTCCTCATATTGGTAGGACCCTAGCTCAGATCCTCATCATCTCTTATCTTGATTACAACCTTCTCATTGGTCTTCTTGCTTCAAGTCTACCCTATCCTACCTAAAGCAGTCAAAATGATTTTTCTTAAGAGCATATCTGAATTTCTCATTCCCCTGTTCAGTAAATTCCAACAGTTTCCTGTTGTCTCTAGGACAATATTAACTCCTCTATTTAGCTTTTCAAGCTCTCTACAACCTTCCAACCTATCTTTCCAGAGAGGCGGCCATTGAACAATTTTTTTCCTTCCTCATGCTACAATCCAACAAAACTGGTCTTCTCTCTGCCCTTCACTTACAGCACTCTGGGCCCTATCTCCATCTCTTTACACTGGCTGATCTCCATACCTGGAATAGACTCCCTCCTCTTTTCCATCACAAATAATTCTATTTCTTTAATGTGTGGCTCAGGTATAATTATCCTAATGAAGTCCTTCTTGAACCCACAGCTGCTGGTGTTCTCCCATCCTACCTACTTGTGTAACTACTGTGCATAAATTTTAATTATTAACTTTATATTAACACTGAACACACACATGAGTGTCTAAATATGTGTTAACTCATTGTCTACTCCCTTAGAATGTAAGTTCACTGATACTAGGGATTATTTCATTCTTCATACTTATATCCCTGGAACCTAGCATAGTGCCTGGAACTTAATAAATGCTTGTTGATTGAATAACTGGAAGGAAAAAGGAAAGTTACACAAAAATAATCAATACAGAGATCATATTTCATAATATGTAACATTCTAAACTAATAGTTATTAGCCTCTCTTTTGATAATGAAGGAATATTTCATTACCTGTTCTTTGAGACTATTATTGGTTTGTGTAACACAGAGTTCAGCTTCCCTTTAGTCATCTTTTTGTTCACATTATTGTAGTTATTAGGTATATTATTCTTTTTGTTTTGTTTAATCTTGCCATATTTCTCTGAATTCCTCATTTGTCATTTCTTACAAAGCAGTTATAGCCTGTTATATCCATAAACCACAATTCAGCCGGTCTTCAATCTTCAATAGATGGGTGTCCAATTTATTCCTAATTCTTTACTACCACAAAAATGCTGTTTGGATATCATAGTACATATTGGACCTTTCTTTTTTGGCTTATAACATACACACACCCATACATACACCCATACACATATATACACATGTATACACACAGATACATATATGTGCATATATGTGTATTTACACATGCACATATACACATATATGTATATTTAAAATTTTGGAGATTGGTGTATTCATTCTGATTTTCTCAACCTCTAGATTTTTTATTCTAAGCTTCATATCAACTGGTTTTGCATTTCAAAGAGTGAATGCTTTCCAGGTGACTTGTATTGTTTGTTCTTGAATTCTTCACTTTTAAATTTCTCTTGATTTTTAGTCCATAGTGATTGAAAATTCTTGAAAAATGATATGCAGGGGTGGGCTGGTAAATGTTTAATAAGTGGTTCTCTGGGACAAAATGAGTGGCAGGACACAGGTTTGAGTTTAATTTGCAATATTACCATTTTCTCCATCACTTCATTAAGTCTAGAAAATTAGCAAAACAATTAATCAAACCCTAATCTATAGCCTTTGCCAATTTCCAAGGTTTAAATTCTCCCACTGAGAATTTAGCCAACTTCTCTTGGGAGCCAGAATGCCTTGGGTGGCCTGCCAAAGTTTTAATGACTTTCATGCATATTTACATGTTGCCTTTCTCATTAGACTGTAAGATCCTTGACTAACCTACTTCTTTTTTTTTTTTTAGGATTTTAATATCCTCAATCATGCCTCTATAGGACTTTCTATCTTCAAATTGTCATCATCATCATAATCATGAATAATAATAATAACTGGCATTTTGCAAAGCACTTTACAAAGAAGATCTCATTTTATCCTTATAACATCCTTGAGAGGTAAGTTCTATTATTATCCTAATTCTATAGATGAAAAAATTGAGGAGACAGGGGTAAAGTGATTTACTCAAAGTCACACTGTTAGTAAATATCTGAGTAAGGAATCAAACTCAGGTCTTCTTGGTTCCAGGCTCAGCTTTTTAGCCACTGTGCAATCCAGCTCCCTCATTACTAACATGAGGTACTTTGCTTAGGTTCATGGTACAACTTTCCGTTACTTTAGGGAGGTTTTGTTGTTGTAATTATTCTGATATCATGTCGCCTTGTAATTGTCTTACGTGAAGTATTATCAGAAGACTATTGGTGGGAAATAGATGACCTTTTGCAACAACGAACAGTTTGGGATCGTGATAATGAGCTAATTCAAAGGACAGCCAGTTTGAATGCATGGCAGAATCTAAGTGGCACGCATTTATTCTTAACAACTTTTATATTCTAGTTTGGAAGAGTTCATGGCAACCCTGAAGTTCTGAATTGGGGGGGGGGGGAGAGGAATGGTGCCCGGTAAAAGTGATGAAACTTTAATGATATACCTAACATAGTTCAGAGGGGAAAAAAAAATAGTATGGAGCCAGAATCAATCTTCAGTCATGTCATACTTGGTGAGATGGAAGGTAGTAATAAAATGTCTTTCTTGTCATTGAACTGTCTGTCATAAGAGAAAACAAATGTGGAAGTGATAAATGTCGAGCTGTTAATAGTCTACGTTGTTTTTCATTCTCTGCTTACATTCAATTGAATTTTGACTAGATTATAATTCATTGAACAGTCAAAAGTGATGAGATACAATACCCTCAATCGCCATCTGTTGCATTCTTTTGTAATGAAATTATATAAAATTATGTATTCAATATAATCCCATATGATATGTCTCAGATCATTGGGTCTCTTTTGTACCATTTTTGTTTTGTCTTCTGTAGTCATGTCACTCAGTTATATAAAATTATACACCTTTGAAAACAATGAAAAGTGGTGCCAAGGACTCTAGCAGTTAAAAGAAAATTATAGAAGAATATTTTAAAATTGTTCAAAGTTTCTCTAGATTAATTTGATATAATTCAACAAGTATTTATTATTAAATACATCATATATCAAAAGTTCCATGGAACATGTTAGGTATTATGGATACAAGATTAAAAAATGAAATATTCTGTGTCCCCATGGAGCTTACATGCTATTAGAGGGGAAGCAATGTGTATATAGATACATAAAGAAAGTAAATTGGGGGGTGAGGGTGAGAACACTAATAACTGGACTATCAGAAAAATTTTCATGTGAATGACAGCACTCAAGTTAAGCCTAGAAAGGGTCCAGAGATTATCAGAGACAAAAATGAGAACACAGGGCATTCTAGGTGTCATGAACAACATGTGCAAAAATTTGAAGCTATAGTTTTTAAATAAGCAAAACATTGTCTATAAACCAATGGGAATTTTGTCTTCAGTTCTCACAATTGAACCTAGTAATACAATTTAACTTACAGTGAGGCAGATTGGTGAATATTCTTATAGATTTTTTTCAAACATAAACCAGACAGAACTTTACTTTTAAGGAAAACAACGCCATCTTTTCTGACTAGATGCTATGTGATATAACAAAACCATGTCAGTTGGAACTTCTGAGACCATTGCAAATATGAGCTACTGTAGCTTAAGATTCATTTTCTAAAACAGGGAATATATTAGCAAGTTAACTGTGTTTGCTTAAAAGTAACCACTTTCAGGATTTTATCTGAATTTGTTGTATCCTTAATGTAATTTTTTCCTCCAAGACTTTGGGTCCAAATCTTATTTCTTTTGCCTACTCCCTACCTAATTTTTGGAAAGTCACAACTGACTGGGGCTTCATGTTCTTCATCTCTAAAATGAGAGGGTTGGGCCAGATGATCTGTGAAATTCCTTCCATCTTTTGGTCTATGATCAAACCACTGTCTGGCCTTCATAGGGCAGTTAGGTGTGTAGTGGATAGAGCACTGGCCCTGCAGTCAGAAGAAACTGAGATCAAATCTGGCCTCAGACACTTACTAGCTGTGTGATCTTGGGCAAATCACTTAACCCTGTTTGCCTCAGTTTCTTCATCTGTTAAAAAATGAGCTGAACAAGGACATGGCAAATGACTCCAGTATCTTTGCTGAAAAAATCCTAAATGGGATCAAGGAAAGTCAGATACAACTGATTTCATCCTATTTCAATTATAAACACCTGGAAGATAGAAACCTTTTCCTTAGTCTTTTTTATGGGAATGGGTAAGAGAAGGCTGGAAAGGTACACAATGCCTTATAAGAACTCAACAAATAGTTGCTGAGAGACTAATTCCCATCTCTCCCCTAAGAGCCTGGAACAAATCTCTGTATCCAGTGTATAATAAATTGTCTCACTGAATGATTGTTATACAAACTGGAAACTTGCACACACAGCCCAATTTTTGGAGAGGGAAACAGAGAGAATTGCGGGATTACAGTGTATTCTAATCATTCATTCTCAAAAATATAATTGTAGACACATATTTTCCATAATGTTGTTTTATGTCTACTGTTGATCACTGTCATTATTTTCTCCATGTACCTATATTTTTTTTAAATGCTGAAGTCACAAATTTCAGTATGCCTACATGATTTCCTTTCCCATGGATTCATCCTTGTTGTATATATGTGTATGTCTGTATATGAATGCATGTATATATATATATATATATATATATATTTCCTCAAATAGGTGCAATTCACAATGTAGAAACTTATCAATGAGACCATTCATTTCTGTGACAGTAAGGTGTAAGTCTCTATTTAAATGGAAGAAGTAAATAGTGCCATTCATTGCCTTTCACTCATTTGTAATTCTCTGGCTTTTTTTTCTGGGGCAATTTCTTTTAGAATCTGCACGAACAATGTGAAAGTTGAATATATTTGTGAAGAGAGCAGATGTGGATATAACTTTTCTTGTTAGTTCTTCTTGGAGAAAACAAAACCTATTTGGAGACACATGTCAATGCATTGTAAATGGGCATTTATTTCTAACTCCACAGGGAACTGTTTTACCCTTCCTGATATTATTTTGCTATTATTTTCAAAATATTCCTCACTAAAGCCTCCACTAAACATAGTAAATAAGCCATGGGGTAATTATCAGCCTTCTTAGATTTGGGGAGTAATAGGACATGTTGTCCATGATCTGGGGTGAGAGGTAAGGTGATCCTTTGGAGGCAGTGTCTGTGGGATAAGCATCAAACGTAGTTTTAAAAAAAGGCTTAGAATATGGGCTGTGTCACTTACTGAATATGTGATCTGAGGAACTTTGCTTTCCCCTCTTCAAGCCTCAATTTCATCAGCTAGAAAATGAGGAGGATTGGAGTAGATGACCTCTAAGAACTCTTCTAGGTCAAACATTTTGTGAATAACAATAATAGTTACATTGCCCACTTCACATTTTACAATTCAATTACCTTAAAATAATGCTGTGACTTCCATGGTACAGGTATAATGGACCACCTAAAATGGTGTCACTCATGAAGGAGTATTTAGAGACCTACTCAGGGAAACAGAAAGCCAGGACCTCTACACTCCTCCGCCAGGAGGAAGTTAGGTGGTACACTGGATAGAGTGAAGGGCCTGGAGTCGGGAAGACTAATCTTCCTGAGTCCAAATCTGGCATCAGAAATTTAGTAACTGTGTAACTCTGGGTAAGTCACTTAGCCCTGTTTGCTTTAGTTTCCTCATCTGTAAAGTTAGCTGGAGAAGGAAATAACAACCTACTCTAGAATTTTTGCCAAGAAAACCCCAAATGGAACCATGAAAAGTCAGACACAACTGAAACGATTAAACAACAAAAATTGGGGTAACAGGAGGCCTGACTAATTTGTGGACATCTGAGTTGGTCAACTATGTGACTAGGGGTAGCTTCATTCTATTGGATACATAGATGGAACTGGCAGTGTCTTTAAAACAAGTTGATTAGAACACTCTCCTGACAATGTACAGGGGTGAAGTGTTCATTCAACTCACGGAGAATAATAATATATAGGTAGCATGGGGAGAGCATTCCCTCAGGCCATGTGATCTTGAGGAAAAGCTTGAGGTTTTGGCCATTTTCCGTTCTAGGTATAAGGAAGAAGGTCCCTGATGCAGAAACTTAAGCTATAGCGATTATGAAGCCAAGGAAAGCCTGGAAAAGCCAGATCAGCAGAGACACCTTGAGAAACCAGTGCCCTGGAATATAAACCCAAAGGGGTCTTTGAACTTGAATTGAATGGAACTAATGTGGTATAGGAACTGAGTTGAGCTAATTCCCCATTTCTCTCCAGAGACTGAGGTGGCATAAACAGGATCATGTTCCATGGTGTTGGCGATAAATGTTTGTGTGTTTGTACTTGCTATACATTTGAAGAAAATGTTAATCTGATTATAAATCTGGTTTAATGGAACTAGGGTCCTTGGATCCCTAAAACTGGGAGAATGCATTCAGTGGGGGCTATAGCCAATGGCAGAGAACAAGAGACTTCCAAACACTTGAGGTTACAGAAAAAAAATTGAGTCCTTCATATCACTCCAAAACAGCTTCACAATTTTTCCTTATTCATTTTTGATTACAAAATAAACCTGATATTTTGTGTTATATACAAGTGGGCTTCTAGTGGCACAGTAGACAGGCCTGAACTCAGGAAGACTTGACTTCAAATCTGGCCTCAAACATTATCTGTGTGACTCTGGACAAGTCATTTAACCCTGTTTGCCTCAGTTTCCTCATCTGTAAAATGAGTTAGAAAAGGAAATGAAATACCACTCCAGTATCTTTGCCAAGAAAACCCCAAATGGGGTCATAAAGGTTCAGACATGACTGAAAAAATGACTAAGCAACAAAAAATTTTACTAAGTAACACACATAGTTTAATAGAGATTTGCATAGAATATTCATAATGAATATCCTTTGCAGCTAAAGATCTGGACACACATTCTGACAAAAGATATTCATGTGTAAGGGGTCATTAAAAGTATACCTTTTCTTCCTTCAACTTAGGACCATCCTAAGAATTTCAGGACATATGGTTGCTCTAGCTTTATTTCTCTTGTGACTCTGGTAAGTTACAACATGTTGGCATTTTGTATGTGAAAAATACACTAGCACAAAATACTGTCTAATTTGGCCCAGTACTTAGGAAAACAAATCACAGGAAATTAACCCCCATCCCCAAATCAGGGACAAACATAATCCAACATCTGGAGATGGTATTATCTAGAAAATAAGGATGTGGACTATGGAAACTAATATTTCAATATCCTGAACTACGGTGAATCTGTCATCTTATTGATGTATGTAAATTCTGAGTGACATAGGCCTCATATCACCATGATCTTTCCTATCATGCACTCATTTAAATTTGCTCCAAGGGATCCACTCAACATTTTTGGGGGATTTCTTTAGTTCTCTTGACACTGCATGAGTACTAATAGAACACACAGTGGTTAACAAAATGGGAATAGCTTAAGTTAATGATTTCTTTTCCAAAGTGATAGACCGATTTATATTTCCAGTTACAAAGCTCTCAGATAACAATTTATATGGGTTCTCTCGTATAATTCTTATTTTGTAATGTATTACAACCTATTTGTGGCCATCCTATGCTTCCCCAAAATCTTTAGGGTGACACTCAACTATAATTCTTTAGAGGTTGTAATAACGTACACCTGCCATCAGAATATTGTGCTAAAAAAAAGGTCTTTTTTCGGGGAGAAATCTTAAGGTAATTAAAACATTGAATAATTTTCTAATGGCAATATAGTCACTTCTATTCTTGTTTATTTTGGGTCAAGGTCTGTGTTTAGTTTCTGTCTAAAATATGTCTGTGTACAGATGTATGTATATGTATGCACACATATGTACTCATATATATGCATGTGTATACATATATATATATACATACACATATACATGCGTACATACTGACAGATTAAGTCTGTGGATTGTCCATCCAACTGTGTAACAGAAAACTTCACGATAAGCACTGTGTATTCACTTTCATTTTCCTGTGTGGATAGTTAGGCCAAAATCTTTTGAATTATTATTTCTATCAGTTAGGAGGCCCTTCAGAATCTCAAGCCTTCTTATAACCAGCATAATTGTTTTTTTTTCAAATGCTTTATTAACTTCTGATTTACATCATTCATTTCCACCAGATTTTGAGTTACAAATTTTCTCCCCGTTTTACCCCTACCCATCGCCCCAAAATAGCAGTCCCACAGATATCCCCTCCTCCAATCTGCTCTCTCCCATATTTTCTCCCATACCCCTTTCGACTTTTCCAGTGGAACTCTATGCCCCAGTGCCTATATATCTTATTTCCCAATTACATATAAAATAGTATTAATAATATATATATATATAAATATTTGATTTTAAAACCATGAATTCCAGATTCATTCCCTTACTCCCTTGTCACCCACCCTCACTGGGAAAATAAGCAGTTCAGTATAGATTGTACATGTGTGGCTAATGCAAAACAATAACATAGTAGATATATTGTAAAAGACTGACTATATTTCCCTCCCTACTTTTCCACCTCCCACTTGTTCTATTCTCTACTTTGATCCCGTCCCTTTTCAAAAGTGGATGCTTCCAACTTCCCTCCCTTCCATCATCCCCCCTCTCATACCCTTCCCCCCTACTCTCCTGGAGGGTGAGATACCCTATTCAGTGTGTATTTCATTCCCTCCTCAAGCCAAATTCAATGGCAATAAGTTTGACCCATTCCCTTTTACCTTCCTATTCTTCCCCTCCATTGTAACCATTTCCCCTTGCCTCTTCTGTATGAGATAGTTTACCCCATTCTGTCTCTCCCCATCTCCTCTCATTATATTCCTCTCTCGCCTCTTAATTTCACCTTTTAAGTATCATCCCTTCCTGTTAAATTGGTCCTGTGCCCTCTATCTGTATATACCTGTAAGTATATATACACACATTCACATATGTATTCATATGTACATATACCCTCATAAATAGACACACACACACATATATATACATATATATGTATATATATTTCTATTCCCTTCAACTACTGAGAAAAGTTTCATAAGTTACAATTATTGTTTTTCCATGTAGTAATGTTAATAGTTCAACTTTGATAAGTTCCTTATGATTTCTTTTCTCTGTTTACCTCCTCATGCTTCTCTTGTTTCTTGTATCTGAATGTCAAAGTTTCTCTTCAACTCTGTTTTTTTCAGCAAGAATGCTTGAAAGTCCTCTATTCCACTGAATGACCATATTTTCCCCCAAAACATGATACTCACTTTTGCTGGGTAGGTGACTCTTGGTTTTAATCCCAACTCCTTGGACCTCTGGAATATCATATTCCAAGCCCTTCGATCCCTCACTGTAGAAGCTGCCAGATCCTGGGTTATCCTGACTGTTTCCACAATATTCAAATTGTTTCTTCCTGGCTGCTTGTAATATTCTCTCCTTATTCTGGGAATTCTGGAACCTGGCTATAATATTCCTAGGAGTTTTCTTTTTGGGATCTTTTCCAGGAGGTAATTGGTGGATCCTTTCAACCTCTATTTTGCCCTCTGGTTCTAAAACATCAGGACAGTTTTCTTTGAGAACTTCCAGGAGGATGATTTCTAGGTTCTTACTTTGGTCATGGCTTTCAGGTAGTCCAATAATTTTTAAATTATCTCTCTTGGATATATTTTCCAGGTCAGTGGTTTTTCCCATGAAATATTTCACATTGACTTCTATTCTTTCATTTGTTTGGATCTGTTTAACAGCATCTTGATTTCTCATAAAGTCATAAGCTTTCATTTGCTCCAGTACAATTCTGAAGCAATGATTCTCCTCGTTGAGGTTTTGAGATTCTTTTTCCATCTGGCAAATTCGACTTTTTAAGTCATTCTTCTCCTCATTGCCTTTTTTGAGCCTCTTTTGCCATTTGAGTCAGTCTATTTTTTAAGGTGTTATTTTCCTCAGTCAGGCTGTTGACCCTCATTTCATAATTTTCTTGCATCATTCTCATTTCTCTTCCCAATTTTTCCTCCATTTCTCTTATCTGCTTCTCAATGTCCTCTATGGCCTGTAACCAGCTCATATTTTCTTTTGAAGCTTTTCATGCAGGAGGTCTGACTTTACTGTTTTCCTCCTGTTCCATGCTTTGCTCCTTTTTGTCCCCAAAATAGGAGTCTAATGTTGGCATTTTATGTCTGCTTTGTTTCCTTTTTCTGGTCATGTCACCCCTCAGTCACTTGACCCCTGGGCTTTTTGCCAAAGTAGGACTCTGCCACCAGACAGGGGAGCTTTCATCCCAAATGCTGGGGTTTTCTCAGCTGCTAGAGGTATTAGATGGGTGCCCTCTCTGAAGCCTCCATATGCTCTGGCAAGCTGGACATACACCCCAGGACCTCCACCTTAGACTGCAATACAGATCCAAGCAGGTTAAAGCAAGAGCAATTACCCCTCAGACTGGTGCTTGGTCCCCCTACACTCTGCAAGCCAGGATCTGAAGCTGCCACGTGGTGCTGGCTGGCTGTGTGGGTGTCTCAGTGTCTTCTTTCCCCCTGGGGCAAAAGCCATGCACTCCCGCTTTCTGGGTCCCAAAGTTCATACTGCACTAACCTCTCACTTTGTCCTTCGCATCTATGTGTTGATAGTTCTGGAAACGGCCACAGCTGCTGCTGATCTGGAGTCCCTCTGGCCTGTGGCTGGTCAGGCCTTCCCTGGGCCTAAAGCCTTGGGTGTGGGGCTGGGCTTGGCTACCAGAGTGCTGTGCTGGCAGATTCCTGCTGGCCTGCTAGGCTATCTTCAGTGGGAGGTTAGCTTCTCTGTGTCATTTTGTGGGTTCTGCAGCTCCAAAGTTTGTTTAGAGTCCCCTTTTTACATGGATTGGGGAAGGTGGAAGCCCGAGCCACAGGGGAGTCCTGCTTCTACTCTGCCATCTTGGCTCTGCTCCCATAACCAGCATAATTGTATCCTCAAATAGGAGCACCTGGAAAATCTCAGCACCTATCTAAAGGAAATCTCTCTTCCATTCGAACTTTATGATGGAAACCCTCAACAACAGTAGCAAACACATTTGGCATAAGCATGTCCATATTTGTATCCCTTGTTCTATAATAATAACCAAAGAATAACTGATTAAATGCATCTCTGCTATCACATCTTATGTGATTTTGAACCAAACATGGAAGATACATTTTTGGAGAAGAACTTTTATTTTACTATACCAAATGAACTATTTGTTATTAATAATTCTTTACAAGAAGAACAACAAAATGAACCTAATGGAATTTTGTTTTCTATGTATTATACATTTTAGTCAATTGTATAAATTGTGTAAATATAAAGATATGGCCCAGTGTGGAATGTCATTTGTGAAAACCTGCCTGCCTATCTTTTACTAATATATCCTTCAAGGATGCCCTCAGTGTTTGCAATTTATGTAGACTATTTTATGAAAAATTTCTATAGAGTATAAAACTTATTAATACCTTCTCAGTCACTTTTTTCCTGGTAACAACAAGTTCTGACTCTCTCCATACCCCTCATGAAGCCCTTAGTAATCCACCCATGTTCAAAAACATTGAGAATAAACTTCTCAAAATCATATCACTTCAAACACAATCTAGGCCAGTTGCTCATCACACATTTCTTTCCTCTAGTACCACTTCCTCATGTATCACCTCTGTGACTGCATTGTGAGAGTTGTTAAAGAAGATTTGCTGTTCATTTAAAAAGTCTTATATGCCTCTGTTCAGATAAAAGTCATATAGCCAAAAAAGAAATTTCCACAAACCTAATCTATAACATTCTATTACAAAATTTAGAAAAGGTCTGGCAGTAGGAGTATGCCATACCCAGTTCAAACCAAGTCTCAAGCTGATAGTTAAATTTTCAGTGTGATCCTTTATACCACAGGAACCACTACATTAATACCACAGAAAACACTACAAATCAGATTTGATTTATTGTTCTGTTGATTGTCTAGTCTCAAGAAGTGATGGAGAAAGTATTCATACTACAAATTAAACTTATGTGTCACAGGCACATTTCTTTCCCCAAAGAGGTGAGTTAACTTTCTCAAGGTATATTGTTAGTATATTTTTGCTTAATGGGAAGATCTTTCCCATCCATTAATAGGCCTGTGTGACCTGCTTGAACCACATGGAAGCCTGAGTCAAATGAGTCTGTGGTGGGAGGAGCATGCCAAAGGGGTGGAGCAGGAAGGGGTGGAACAGGAAGGGTGGAGTAGAGCTGAGAGGAAGTTGGTCAGAGTAGTTAGAGCTGAGGGAGGGAGAGGAAGCAGGTATCGAGCTGTAAGTGTTTGTGGGAAGGCCCTAGCAGGGGGAAGGCTTGGGGTTTAGTGGTACCCTCTGCAATGCTATTGTGTATAGATTTCTTTATTGCTATGATCAGTTTGGCTTTCTGGTGTTTAAATAAATATTTTGATTCTGTCTTTCATGTGGAGAGTCTGTTATATTTTGTGATTCAGAATTACACCAGCATATTCATAGCCAATGTAGACACTATAAATATGGTGTTGGTACCACACAAGGTCACAAAAATATGGAATGGGATGTCTTGAAAGGTTGTTAGTTTTCCCTGAGAATGATCTACAGAGGATTGGTTGTTCAGGTGTGTATAGGCTCTAAGGTTCCCTCTAATCTGAGATTCTGGAATTCTGGAATAGTAGTATGATACTTGTTCAATATTATTGATTTGATTGTTACTTTTCTGGAACTGGTTCCAGATGGTAGTTCTTAAAACTTGTCAAAAGCTTAGCATTCTAGTACCATCAGGCCAGAGAACTCCTATCTTATCCTAGGTTTCTTTAAAGAAATCAAGTGAAAAAATCTAGTTTAGGAACATGACTTCATATGAAATGAAACCTTCATAGGCAATACAGAATGAAATTTGTCTTGTAAGAAAATGAATTTTGACAGCTAACTTATCTGAAACCCACAGAGTTGTCTTTAAGAGTCACTCAAAGTTCATTTCATTTTCTTCATCAATTCCTCTTCTTCCCCCCAAAACCTCCTCACCAAGCCTCATGACTATCTGCTCTCATCTCCTTTCAGCCTTTCTCAATTTTTTAACCAATTCAGCGGATGTTTGCATTTGAAACAGTGATTTAAAAATGAAATTTCTTCCAGCTGTCATGTACCATGGACAGCTTGGCAGCTGTTTTAGGATTAGGAGATGAATTTTCCACACAGCTGATGTGAGTATTCTCTGTAACATACCTGGTAGGGGACCAAAGAAACTGACACTTCTCAGAAATTCCCCTTTACTACAGATATGCCTGTAATATGCTCTGATTTTGTGCCAGCCTCAGGATGTATTTGCATCCTCTGTGTGTTCTTCTCAGCACTAACACCTTCCACACTGAGCTGCCTCTGACACATCATGACAAGGCTGACATTGTTGCACATTGCTGTGTGTCATTCCACAGGAGCCTTGGAAAACTTGATGGATCCTCTTTCAATCTCTTCTATTACTCTATTCTTGTTTCAGTAGAAAGAATACTTGACTTGGTGTAGTAGAAAGATCAAAGAACTGGGAATTATTGAGTCCGAGAGCAGCCACTTACTTGCTGAGTGACATTTGACCAGTCATTTTGATTCTTTAAGCCTCATACACCACATTTGGAGAGTGAAGGAACTGGACCCAATGATTGCTCCAGCCTCTTTTAGTGATATTTTTTAATGCTTCTGTTCCATTTTTATTCACTTTAAAAAAGCCAGATTTGACAATGTCTAAGCTACTTTTCTTATCCTACTGGGGGAGGAAGATCATTGCTTTTTGTTTTTTGTTTTTTAAATGCACTTTGGGAAATACCACTAACATTGCCAGACCACTACTTAATTCACTAACAAACATTTTGGCAAGTACACAGAGTGTGCATAGATGAGATGGAAAGAGATAAAAGAATTCAAAAATATGAAAATTTATAATAAAACAAAAAAGGAAACTGAAAGAAATAGAAGAAATGACTCTAATTTTCCAAAATTATTTCCATAAGCACAGGTTTGATCATGGCATTCTGCTTCTCCAATATCCAATAAACTCCAATATTTTCTGTTCTCATAAATATGAACCTCCTGGTTTTAAAAGCCTTTTATAACATAGACTCAAATCACCTTTTCAGTCTATTCATATATAACTCCTGGTTCCCAAACTCTATAGTCTAGCCAAACTTGCCTTCCTGATGTTCTTTAATAGCTCCATCCTATCATGTACTTCTGTGTCCATGCACAAGCTGTCTTCCTATGCCTGAGATGCATTAACTCCTCCCTTCAGTCTCAGAGAATCCCTTATCCATTTCAAGATTCACTTCAGTCTCCATTTTCCATAGCTTGTAAGGTTCTTATACTTCTGGAGTTCTATTCTTCTGCCCGTTTTACAAGACAAATGATCAATTATATGTGTAGGAAATCTTTGCTTAGGTACAGATGTGGACTGGTTGAAGTAAGAACCTTTCTAAACATGAGATTCTAATCTAAATGAAGTATTCAAGTGTGGAAAGGACACAATTAAGGGGTGGTTCAAATAGGAGAAGTATTCCTCAGGGAAGACTACCTAAAGGAAAGAGGTCTTGGCTTTGAGATCTTTTTTTCCCTAAAGAATGAAATCAAAAGTTGCATGGTATATTGGAAAACTAGATTGGAGTCAGAGGTGTCAGAGGTGAGTTCAATTGCTGCAGCACTGTGTGACCTTGAGTACATCACTTATACTTCCTGTAAAGTCAGAGATGACCAAATGAGATGACCTCTACTGTCCCTTCCAGCTCTACATCTATGATTTTTTACATATGGTCTAGTGAAAAGGCAAGGAAGGAAGAAGACATCTCAGACATTCAGAGACAGAATCTCAACCATGCTATTGGCCAGAGGTGATAGGGAGACTTGTATTACTGATGGCCATACTGAGGACTTAGGCAACTCACCTGACTTCTCAGTTCCCACATTAATCATCCATAAAAGGAAATAGTGTCATCCACCTGGGGCTAAAACCCACTGACATCTGACATCAGGTACAAGCAGAAAAAAACAAGAAAGGTGCCAAAAAGCACAACCTGTGGGGTGCGAGGGAAGACTAAGAAGAGTGAACTCTAATAACCCGGAATGGTTTCAGTTCAAATCCGCAATTTGATAAGGAACAAAGGGACTTCATGTCCTTGAAAAACTTATTCTAACAGCTTTCCTAGACTTTTATTAACACTGGCACTGTCTGAAGCAACTAGCTTAATAATTTCAAGTCAACACATGCACACACACACACACACACTCACACACACACACATTGGATTGGCAGAGCCCACTATCAATTGCCTCAGGGTAGAGAACAAGTACTACTGCCCTCAAGTACTCTCTGTTCTTGATAACAGCTCCTTGGAATGCAGTTATATGACCCATTGAGTTAGAAAAGTTCTTAGAGGGGCGGCCAGGTAGCGCAGCGAGTAACAGCACCGGCCCCAGTGTCAGGATGACCTGGGGGATTGAATCTGGGCTCAGATACTTAGCACCACATCCAGAAATAACTGGCCATGTAACCTTGAGCAAGTTACTTAACCCCAATTGCTTTATTAAAAAAAAAAGTTCTTAGAAATTAGATCCAGCTCCTGCAATATTACAGATGAGTAAATCAATGCACAAAGGGGAAGAAATTGACTGAACGTTGCATAGCAACAACAAAGTGCCAGAGCCATGATCTGAACCCAAGGCTTCTTTACTCCCAAACCTATGGCACCAATAGGACTGTGGAATTAAAATTATGCTAAGATTTCTCTTTTCTTTCACTATGAAAGGAAATATCACAAATTACTAGAGTGTGACATCTAGAATTAGGAAATGTCCCACCTCTGATGTTTACTAGCTGCGTGATCATGAAAAAATCATCTATCCTCCCTGAGCCTCAGGCAACTCTCTAAGATTATAAATTATAGATGACCCATGCTATTGAAATCTCAGATCCTTGATACATTCACTAGAACGGTAGGTTTTTGACAGTTAGAAGGGACTTCAGAGATTATGTAGTCCATGGGTTCTATGAACCACTAAGGAGTTCTATGCCTAAATTCAGTGTGTGTTGGTGGGAGGGAGGGAGGGCAATGAACTTGGAAGAGAAAAAAAAATACTTTATTTTCATTAACCTCTAACTAAAATTTATCATTTTTTCAATTATTAATATAGGTCACAAGCTATAAGTAGCTTTTAGTCTGACTATCAAGGAGGTCCATGACATAAAAAAATATTAAGACCTTGTTATGTAAACTAACTTCCTCATTTCATAGAAGTAACTGAAGTTTAAGTGGAAGAAGTGTTAAACTATAGTTAAACAGATAGTAAGTGTCATTAACTTTCAGTTGTTGGAAAGGCCCTTCTGCAGGGCTTTGTGGCTTATCACAGTTTATGACAAACACATAGTCCTGAGCTTCCCTAAACCTTTTGAACAGTGAAGAAAAAAATTACTTTTGTGAAAGTAAAGAAATCCATTGAGGGGAAATGAAGGGGAAAAAATTACCTGTGGGTAACAGTCAGAAGAAGAAAATTAAATTTGGAGAACTAGGGAATGAAGAAAAATTCACTGTGGGGACCAAATATACAAATATGCTTTTGTGGGGGGCTGGAGGGGAGAATAATTCACTTTGGGGGGGACAAAAGGGAGAAAAGATTAACTTTGTGGAAGCAACAGAGGAGAAGATAAATTCACTTGTTGTGGGGTGAAAGACAAATTTCCCTCACAAGCAATGAAAAGTAAGACAAATTATAAGCAAGAAAAGAGCAAGTATTTCATTTTAGAGGAATAACATAGGTGGCACATTTTTAGAGGAGCTCAAAACACAAAGAAATGTGTGGATGATTATTTCATGTTATAGAATAGATACTCTACAGAATACTTAACACAGACACAGACATTTCTGAGAAAAAAAAACTCAGAATCAAAACCAAGGTGAAATAACATCTTCCTTGTTCAATGAAATTGAACAAAAAAAAAAAATGGAGCCACTACCTGCAGATAAGTAATAATGGAGCCGCAATAGCTGGCATCCTTTTAAAGCAATTAGAATACTATAGGAGCAGAAGGGACCTTGACAATCATCTATATAGCCCAACATTTTCATTTTTCAGAAGAGAACAGAACTTGGTGTTAGAAGATTTGGGTTCTAGTTCTGATTTTTACTATGTTACTTTGGTCAGATCATTCCACCCATGGAACAGGAAGGAAGAAGAAAAGAAGGGAGGAAGGAAGGAAGGAAGGAAGGAAGGAAGGAAGGAAGGAAGGAAGGAAGGAAGGAAGGAAGAGGGTGGAGGTAGCAAGAACAGCATTTATGAAACACTTCTTATAGGCCAGGAACTGTGTTAAGTGTTTCACAAATAATATCTCATTTAATTGTCACAAAAACCCTGGGAGGTGGGTGCTATTATTATCCCCATTTTTTTCAGTTAAGGAAACTGAGTTAGACAGAGGTAAATTGACTTACCTAGCCTCTAAGCTAGTAAGGATCTCAAGCTGGATTTGAACTCAGGAGGTTCTACTACATGGCCAGCACTATATTCACAACACCATCTAGCTTCTTCAGTTTTACCAGTTGTAGTATAATTTTTACTACATCCCTTGCAGTGATGTTTTGACCTTGGAAAACAATGTAGGAAAAGTGCCTGTAACTCCATTATTCTACTTCAATGGAAGCTGTTACCATTGTGAAGATGATGATCACAGGTTCAAGACTATCAGAACCAGAAGGAACTTTATATCAGTGTCCAACCCCTGCATTTTCCAAGTGAGGAAGAAAGAGGGTGGGTATATACATGCATACACACACATACATGCACATGCATACACACATGTGTATGTTCAGATATGTGTGTATACACACATGTGTATGTTCAGGTGTGTGAGCACACACATACATGTATGACCAGACATTTGCTTATATGTGTGTATGTGTATACATACACACATATGAAGTAATTGTTGTTGTTCAGTCATGTCTGACTCTATGTGACCCCATTTGGGGATTTCTTGACAACGATACTAGAGTGGTTTGCCATTTTCCTTCTCCAGCTCATTTTACAGAGGAGGAAACTGAGACAAACATTAAGTGACTTGACCAGGGTCACACAGCTAGTAACTGTCTGAGGCCAGATTTGAACTCAGGAAGATTAGTCTTCCTGACTCCTGGACTGCTACTTTATCCATTATACCACCTAGCTGAGATAATTATTAAGCTACAAATAAAACCCATGTTTCTGACTCTAGGGTGAGCTTTCTACCACCAACATAGTATGTTACAAATGTATTCAAATGGTTCTCTTTAAGCATTTACAGGATACAATCATAAGATATCAGAGCTATATCAGGCACAGCAGAATACCTATGATTTCACCAATGTGGCTGTTCCTCCTACCAACAAAGATTATTACCCCTTAAGATCTAGGAGATGATTTTCCTGAGTAGTGAAAATCTTCATTACCTGGTTTCTAGTCTTGTAGTGACCCTCTCTTTTTACTGTTTGAAAAACTGAATCTAGGATGATAAACATACACAGTCTACTATACAGTTGAGACTGAACATCTTTCCCCTTTGTTAGCACCTCCAGTCTAACCTTGAAGAACCAAAAGTTGTCTCCAAGTCACAATAAGGTATTGGAGGAGGACTTAAATTGAAATATGTATCTTATATGCAGAACGTTAAAAATAGTTTTGTCTCTTAAAGGTAAATGTAGAATAAATCACATAGCATAGTGCAGTAGTGTTGAACTCAAATAGAAACAGATCCCTGTTGGTCTTATATTTACTTGGAAAAATGAAATTAATATTATTTAGTATTATATTTTTAAACATTTTCCAATAGCATTTTAATCTGGTTTAGGCAGCATTCAGGACTTTTGCAGGGCCACATATGGCCTCAAATGTGATACCTTTGGGGATGGAGAGCTGGTTCTGGAACATGGAAGATCTAGCTACAAATTCTATTTCTCACATATTCTACTTGTGTGACCCTGGGAAAATCACTTAAGCTCTCAGTGCTCAGGGCAAATCTCTAAGACTATAAGTTTCAGGGAAAGCACCACTTGGTAGAGGGAGTTTTCTCACAAGGGAGTTCCCTATACCAATGAAATTATACTTCCAATCTTGTTCACTATCTAACCTCCAGATTTCTTTTATGAAAAACAAAGGATTCATCTCTAATTTTTCAGACACAGACATTTGAAGTTATCCCTGAAAAGTCCCAAGGCCCCCATGAGAAATACTTTATAGCAGGGACTTGATCTTAAGTAATAAAGAAATGAGTCATATGTTATTCTATTCCCACAGTATAAAAATAGGTCCAAAATTACTTTTCAAATAAAAACAGTTTCTCCTCTTCTTAGAGGTAGTGCATCTATCAACAGTTGTATTACTCCCCCAAATAGGTGGGTAGCAGAAATAAGCAAATGGGCTTAAAAGGCCTGGTTCCCTGAAGGAATTGTATTTTAGTTAAAACACTTGAATTATCATAACCAGATGCTTCATAAAGGAATTAAATGTAAGGGGATTGGTAAAAAACCTTCACTGATGTATGTTCCCAAGTGAATACAATCAAATCAATGTAAATTCTCCTAAGAAAAAGCTCTCCATAGCAAGTCATCACTTTCTGGACTAGGTCAACAAACTCTGTCCATCATAAACATTGTTATTAGTTCTTATACAATTCCTTTTCCAAAAGTATATGAAAAATCTATTTTCTATATTTTTGCACCATCATTGGTTCTGACTCACCACAGCAGAATCAGACACAATTCATTGATTTTTTAGGCATCAGTGGGATATAGCAGAATGAACACTGAACTGTAAGGAAAACCCATGTCTGAGTCCCAGGTTATACCTACTCACTAAGGGACATTAGGTAAGTCACATCTACTTTTTCAGACTTCAGTTTCTTCATCGGTAAAGTGAGGTGGTTGGCCTATACAACCTCTAGCATCTGATAACTCTATGATAGTACCCTGCATGGCTTAGAAGACTGGTATTTATTAGAATTATAGAATCTCGGGGTTGGAAAATACCCTAACGGTCTTCTAGTTCATCCTCTACCTGAACTGGAAACTCCCTCATAACATTCCTGACAAGTAGTCAACCAGCCACTGATTGCAGACCTGTAGAGAAGGGAAAATCACAACTGACTCATATACTACCATACATTTGGATAGATGATTCATTGACCCAAAGGATCATAGATTTTTATTTCAAAGGTACTTTATATATCTAATACAATCTCCTGTACTTTACAGGTGAGGAAACTAAGGCCCAACAAAATAAAGTGACCTGCTCAAGGCCACCTGGTTTATAAATGGCAAAATCACAATTCAAATTCAGCTTTGTTCTCTATGTCATGCTGCCTTTAATTTTTAACCACTTTTTTTTTCTTTTAGTGAGCAGAAATCTGCCTCTCAGAAACTTGTGTTATCTAGGGCTAAACAATCAAGTTAACCCCCCCCCCCATGACATATATAGAGATTATGCATACAGAGACAAAACTTAGGGGTATTTTAGGTGAAGGAAGAATGACATTTATTACCGCCAGACCCAAAACTGAGACATTCCTGTTGTGTTTTAGTAGAACTGGTTAATCAATGGAATGAGGAACCAGACCCAAGTTACTCTTTGGGTTGCAAGGAAGAATGCAATTACATTGTATGTGTATTTTGGAATATTTCCCCTTCTCGAGCTTTTCTGTGTGTTATATTAGCCCCCTGAGACACCTCTTTCCCACCCCAAACCCCAAGACTAGCGGTTAGAAGTTGGGGAGCAACTGTTATTTTTTCTAGATTTTGAACTAGATGGATGGAGTCATCTGAAGGGTAAGTGTGTGAAGGAAGGTTGAATTCTGTAAAAAGGAACTGGTCTGAACCTTTGCCTCTTACCCAGAGGAATGTGAAATCATTGGGCTTTATAAAGTTGTTCCCCCATAACAGTGGTTGATTCTAAGCAGCACTTGTGAGATGTGCCACAAAAAAGGGTATTTGTAGAGTCTGGAAATAGTGATAAATTACATATGTTCTTGTGTTTCTTTGAAGTCACTTAAAAAAATGAAACATTTTCTTTAAAATGTCTTAATAGCCCATAATAAAATAGGTAATTACTATTATCATTTAATTAGCTAAGGTCTATAGTAGCAATAAATGAGTTTGCTATTCCTTGATAAACGTTAGTTGTGGTATATATGAATGTGATTGTTTCTTGGTAATGATTACTTTAAATAAGGCATATGCTGCTGACTTGACTTGATGCCAACTCACATCCTTTTTCTGTGCCTCAGTTTCTTCATTTTTCAAATGGTGTTAATAACTCCTCACTTTCTACCTCATATGATTGTTATGGACTTCATATAAAGCATTATATTTCAATTCTTTTGTAAACTGTAAGGCAGTATGCATATGCAGTGGTTAGTTAGGTGGCACAGTGGCTGAGTGCCAGGAAGACTCATCTTCCTGAGTTCAAATCTGGCTTCAGACACTTACTAGCTGTGTGACCCTCAGCAAGTCACTTAACCTTGTTTGTCTCACTTTCCTAATCTGTAAAATGAGCTGGAAAAAGAAATGGTAATCCACTCCAATGTCTTTACCAAGAAAACCCTAAATAGAGTCACAGAAAGTCAGAAATGGCTGAAAAACAACAATTATTTCAGTTTATTTTTTAAAAATTATATACCCTTTTTCCTCTGCACTTTCTTCATTGGGAAATGAGAGGGTTGGATGTGATGATCCATAAGGTTCCTTCTGATACTGCTAATCTAAGCACTTGTGATCATCATCATCTTCACAATAGTAACAACTTCCATTGAAATAGACTGGAGATAGAAATAGATGGATTTACAGGCATTTTACCTACATTGGCAAACCACTCCAGCATCTTTGACAAGAAAATCCCAGATGGGGTCATGATGAGTTGTACACAGCTGAAACAGCTTAGAAACAACAACAATAACTAATGTACATGCAAACTATTTTTCTTAGTAGTTTACTTAAGAACTTTAAGGATTATAGAAGGTTTTCCTCATAACTACCCTTTCACTTTATTTTCATCAAGTCAGCATAAATAATTATATCCTCATTATGCACACGAGGCAGCTGAAGCCCAGAGTGAGTAAGTGGCTTAAGTCCAAAAACTTGACTTAGGCACAAGTCTTCTGATTCTAGGTCTGGTGGGCTTTCTACTGACATACTCCCTGTCCCCTACACAATATGCAGAACCAAAATAAAGCTGCCAAAATTCATTATCGTGCATGCATTATCATTACAAGCATGAGGGCAAAATATCAAGTGAAGCAAAGAAGACTTCCACTTGATGTGTAGGAAAGGCTGTATTTGGGGGTAGCTGATTCAATTCAACTCAAATGGATTGGATAAGTATTTATTAAGCACCTACTTTGTGCAAGGAACTCTTCACTCTAGAGATTTTCATTTTGTTTCTCCCTCAGCTTTTTGCTTGTTGGAAACTCTTAGTAACTCAATCTGACTCTTCCTGTTCTCAATATGTATTTAATTGAACTGACGCCCACTCTAGAGAAGTGTGATTAAGTTTAATTAGTTTATATTTATCAGGTCCTTGAAAGTAAGTAAGTGCTGGTAAGATGTTTTCTTGTCAGAGAATCATGCCATTGACTTATTTCCCAGAGAGGTGAAGAACTAGACAAGCCAGAAGTTCACACTCAAATGATATAAGTGGTAGAAGAAAGTAAGAGTCTCTTGCATTTGTAAAGTGACTTTCACAATTCAAAAAATCATTTCATCTTTGTGAGTCTTACTTTCTTCATAATGAAAGAAGTTCAGCTAGGTCTACAACAGTTTTTGCTGGCTATGTACTCTAGCATACATATTTCTAATGGTTTGTTGGAAAATGTTCAACAATTAGCTCTTTAAAAAAGATGTAGTAAAAAAATTGTTTAATTGTATATTATTAACAATTTATCTATCACTTTCTAAAATTTAGATAATCAACAAAACAATAAATCAAGCCCTAATTCATAGTGTTTGCTATTTTTCAAGGTGCTAATGCTAATACTGAGCATTTATCAGGTCTCATCAAACTGTATGAGTTGAAACCAGGACACCTTTATCTATATCCCTTAATCCCTGAGATAATCTTGTGGGATTGAATTATAACTTCTGACAAGATAAATGAGTGAGATGTTAAATATGAACCCAGCAAGTCTTTATCAGTATGTCAAAAGAATTAGAAATATACAAAATAAACTCAACAACAACACCCACTAAAAGAGGACAAGGGCAATAATTTCCACCAGGAATTCACATAGTAAAACCAAAACCAAACAAATCGACAAAAAAAAGGCTGAGGAATTTAGGAAGTAGTGATCAAAGAAAAATCT
The DNA here is from genome assembly GCF_028583685.1 of Petaurus breviceps papuanus. NCBI lineage: Eukaryota > Metazoa > Chordata > Mammalia > Diprotodontia > Petauridae > Petaurus > Petaurus breviceps. The sequence continues at coordinate 9,399,151 of NW_027187360.1, read as the reverse complement.
TCCAATAAAACTCTAGAAGAGAATAATTCTATTTTTAAAAATCACTAGAATTACAGGGAAGTATATGGACTATCTATAGGAACCAATGTTTTGAACAACTTTTATTAAGTGATAAAACAATTTAAGGATGAGATAAGGAATAAAATTAAGGGTTTTTAATGAAAAATTCAAAAAGTAGAATGTATGTCTTTCAACAGAAAATAAGAAACATTCACAAGCAGCACATCCCTGAAAGAAAATGATGAAGGAAATAGAACTAAAAAAAATTCAATGACAAAATAATTGATATTCATAACTGATAAAAAGGCACCAAACTAGAAGATCTGAGATAATTTATATACATTTTTTAAAGACTTGGGAAAATAATTTGGAAATTTAATTTAAAAATCATTGGCATTCCAGAATTTCTTTAAAAAGATGAAATAAAAATGAGGTAATTCCAAAAGAAAATTACCAGAATTTTAGAACCAAGGGGAAAAGTGTACAGATTGGAAGAATCCTCAGGACAGCATCCAAAACTGTTATTGATAAGTTCATAGCATATACATACATACATCGATATGTATGCATGTATATATATGAAACATTGTGACCATTCAAGAAAAGAAAGCATACCTACTAAAGAACTCTAGTTAGTCTCAAACATGGTTGAACATTATTAACTATTTAAAAAATATGTTTTAGTTTTTCCCAATTACATGTAAAATAATTTTTAGCATTCATCTTTTTTTTAAATTTTGAGTTCCAAATTCTATTCCTCCCTCTCTACCCTCCCCAGTCCCTGAGCTAGTAAGCAATCTGCTATAGGTTATACATTTGTAATCATGTCAATTATATTGCCATATTAGTCATTTTGTGGAAGACAGAAGAAAGGAAGGAAGGAAGGAAGGAAGAGAAAGACAAACATAGTATTCTTTAGTCTGTATTCGGATGTCATCAATTCTTTCTCCAGATGTTTTATTCTTTGGGATTGTCTTAGATCATTGCATAACTATGCAGAGAAAAGCTAAGGCATTCACTGTTGTTCATCATATAGCATTGCTGTTACTGTGTAGGATGTTTTTGTTCTGCTTGCTTCACTCTGCATTCATATAAGTCTTTTCTAGATTTTTAAAATGAAATAATCCTGTTTATTATTTCTAATCACACAATAATATTCCATTACTATCATATACCAAGACTTCTTGAGTGTCAATATGGTGGAGTGGGATTGTAGCGATTTTGCTGTCGCTTTCCCCAAATATCTTCCACAATGAGCTTAAAAAGTACACCAAACTGAATTCTGAGAGGGAGAGCCAAGTAAAAGTCCGACTGAGTCACTTGTCCAGCCCAGGACAGCTGAAGAAGATAAACACAAGGTCTGCAAACACTGGAGCAGGGACTGGCCAGGAGCTCAGCTCTGCAAAAGCAGCACTAGGCTGTGGCATAAGCAGTAATAGCAGTGAGCAGCTTAGTACCTAAGGATAATAAGGAATTGGTGCTATCTAACAGGTCTGTTTTCCAAAATCCAGTTCCAGATCATAGTTACAGGGCAGAGAGAAGCCATGTCTAAGGAAGTAGGGACCCTGCCTGTATGAAGAGTGAAGTTCAGACCAGGAATAAAATGAAGAAAACTCCACAGATCACGGCATTTAATTAACATTGAAAACTTACAGGACTCAAGAGTGAGCTGTGAAAGCAGAATATAAACTGCAGAAGCTCAGACCAGGTCATCACATCCCCTCCAATAAGATGCAACTCTAACATAAAGACAAAAGTCAAATGGAGGCTGCAAAAATGAGCAAACAACAACAACAAAGAACCTGACCATAACAATCTAAAATGATGATACAGAAGTTCAAGATGCAAATGCAAGAGGAGAATGATTTGGACCATCTCTAAGCAAAGCCTCATGGAAAAATGCAGATTGGACACAAGCCCAAAAATTCTTGGAAGAGGTAATAAAAGAGATCTTTAAAAAATAAAATATATATATATATATTTTTAAAATCAAATAATAGCGGTAGCTAAAAATAGGAAGAAAAAAGATCCATGTAAGAAAGAGAAATAAAAAGAGAATTAATGGGACTTTCTGAGGTAGAGTCAAGATGGCAGAGTAGAGATAGAACTCAGTCAAGTCCCTTCCCACAATAGTCCCCTCTAAATACCTTTAAAACAATGCTTCAATTTGAAATCTGAAGTAGTAGAACCAACAAAAGATCAGGTTGAGATATTACTCCAGTCAAAAACAAAACAAAACAACAACAAACAAAACACTATGTTGGGAGAAAAGTCTGAGATATGGGGGCAGGGACTGGTCCAGAGCCTTGTGTATTCAACATCACTGGTAGCACTAAGTGGTGGTGACAGAAGTAGCAGCAGTTTCCTGATCTCTCAAGTCAGAGACAAGAAGGGGATTGGGCATTGGTTAGAAAGAAATTACAAGAGCCCCTTGTGATAGCACTGGATGCAGAACTGGAAGCTACTTGGCAACTCCACTGCCTATACCGACTTCTTGGTCATAGTAAAAAAGCAGAGAATAGAACTTTTGGTCAAAAAGGAGTAGGGGCCCTGAGAAGCAGTATCTCTTTAGGTCATGAGAGAGCAGGAACCCTGAGGAGAAGTATCAATTGCAGTCCCCTCAAATCAAGGTCTCTTCTTGGAAAAGGACCAGAACACAGAACAGGAGAGCAGTGACCATAGCTTGTCTCAGATACCATGATTTTCAAAGACCCCAAAACTGCTAACCCCCCAGAATAGCTCAAAAGCAGCAGTGTAAATAAACTTGAAGTTGGAAAGAGTGCTCCTTTAACACCTCCCTGTCCATGGTAGGAAATTTAACATAAATTCAAAGTCAAGAAATGGAGTATAAAATGAGCAAACTAAAGAAAAGAACTTAACCATAGGTTTCATATGCAATCATCTTTCTTTATTATACTATGTTATAGAATTGATTGTTTTATTCCATAAACTAAAAATAAAATGAATAAACAGGAAAAAATCTACTGTGGTGACAGGGAAGATCAAAATACAAACTCAGAATCCAATGAAGTAAAAATAACTAGAAGTAAAGCCTCAAAGAAAAATGTAAATTCAACACAACCCAACAAGAATTCCTGGAAGAACTAAAAAAAATTCAAAATAAAAAAAAAGTGGTAGAGGAAGATTAGGTAAAGAAATGAGAATAAGATAATAAAATTATGAAAAAATTAACAGCTTGGTTAAAGAGGTACAAAAAATTCTGAAGAAAATAATACTTTAGAAAACAGAAGTGGCCAAATGGAAAAAGAGGTCCAGAAATTCATTAATGAAAATAAATCCTTAAAAACTAAAATTGGGCAAGTGGCAGCTAATCACTCCATGAAATATGAAAAATAGAAAAAAAAAGTGAAATATCTCATTAGAAAAAGTACTGGTCTAGAAAGCAGATCAAAGAGAAATAATTTAAGAATCTTTGGACTACTTGAAAACCACCATCAAAGAAAAAGTCTATACATATTTCAAGAAATTATAAAGGGAAATTGTTTCAATATACTAGAACCACAAAGTAAAATAGAAATGAAAAGAATTCACTATCACTATGTAAAAGAGATGCCAAAATGAGAACACCTGGGAGTATTACAGCCAAATTCCACAGCTCCAAGGTCAAAGAGAAAATACTTCAAGCAGCCAGAATGAAACCATTAAAATATTGTGTAATCTGAGTTAGGATCACAGAAGATTTTGCAGTTGCTATGTTAAGGGAGCAGAGGGATTGGGATATAAAATTATGGAAGGCAAAAGATTTAAAATTACAACCAAGAATACTGTAAAAACAAAACTGACTATAATTTGTTAAGGGAAAGAATGGGAATTTAATGAAATAATAATTTCAAATATTGCTAATGAATAGAGCTAAATAGAAAATTTGACTTTCAACTAATAAAACAAGAGAAACAAAATGGTAAACATGAAAGAGAAATCGTAAGGGATTCAATAAGGTTTCTCTATGGGAAGATGATAGATGTAACTTATAGGAATTTTATCATTATTAGGGCAGTTAGAAGTATACTACAAAGACAGAGGGGTGGGAGGTATTCAATTATGTTTGGATAATATGGGAAAAAAATAGATGAACAAGGGGAAAAGGGGAAAGGGAGAAAAAGAATGAGGAAAATTATCACACTTAAAAGAGGCTTCCAAGGAAGAGATCTTACAGTGGAGTGGGGGAAATGATGGGGTAGAGAGTCACGCTTGAAGCTCACTGTCATTGAAATTGGTTCCAAGAAGGGAAAAAAAAAAAATTCTTACATATAAATATAGATAGGCAGACAGACAGATAGATGTTGGTTTAGTTGATAAACATTTATTAAACACCTACTATTTGCTTGGCATTGTAGTAAATGCCAGGAATACAAAGAAAAGTAAAGGACAATCCTCACACTCGAATCTAATGTCGGGGGCTGGGGGACAAGTTGAAAATAACTAAGTATAAATGAAGTACTTCCAAGAAATACCCCACAAAGAGAAGGTACCAGAGTTACTAAAGAGCCTTCCAGACCTAAACCTCATGATTTTAAGTCCCTTTGTGCAATTGAGGGAGAATGGGCTCTCATGTTTCTTTCTCTTTCTTTTACTATTAGAATCCTGAAGTTGCATGTGGTTCTTTCCAGTACAATGCTGACCGTCATGAGATCACAACCTCTGAAAAATAAATTGTCCAAGATATCCGGAAGATATCTAAGAAAATCGGCAAATTCCAAACAGAATCCGGAGTCTTCTTTAATTACAGGGTCAAATAGAAGAGATTGGCACTGACTGAGTGGAGATCAAATCCATTGTCCCATTTTTCTTGTCAGTGTATAGAGACAGACTGGAGAATTGCCCACGTTTCTCGAACCATCAAGATGGTATGCGGCAAAAAAAAAAAAAAAAACAAAACAATAATAATCTAGCAAAATGCTCCCAGTCAGTTCCTGATCGAAGAGGGTCAGTGTGCAACAATAAGACTCAGTTGCTTTGCTTGTGAAGAGACTCATGATAAAGAACAAGTTTGAGCATAGATTAAGAGGAGACCATTACAGGCTCAGCTCTTTATAACCATGATTGGCACTTCAGGTCCAGCTACTTTTTTGATACATGATCTCAACATCACAGACAGGAAGAGTTTCAAAGAGTGTTTCTAAGTGACAACTACTCACCTTTATGTCTCAGGTGATAGTTTTGTTCCAAACACTGAGGGTTTGAAATAAAACCGAGAAGGTATAAGTACACAGGTATGTGGGGATAGCAGGGTAGGCATAAAAATGGTCTCTAACTGGCACACACTGGATTGGGGAAAACAATACAGATGAATTACCTCATTTTCTGATGGAGGAAAACAACTTATTTCTGTCACAGAGAAGAGGAGCTTTGGGAGACAGAAGTTGGGAAAGTAAGCTGTAGTGGAAAGAACCTTGCACTAAGTGTTAGTGATAATTTAGTTTTTTTTATTTCATAATAGATATGAAAGTGTTTTATAAGAATAAAATTTTCTGTAAGGACAATGGAATGTTGGATTTCTTAGAATAATACCGTTCTGTCTTATCTCTTTTTGTCTGTGTGTCTCTGTCTCTGTCTCTCTTCTCTCTCATCAACCTACATAGAACTGCAAGCTGACACTATCTATACCCATACTAGGACAAACCTTATGCTAGAGCAACCTAGGGCAACCCAACATGATACAGTAAATCATTAACACTAATTACTGAGTTTTCATAGAAGGTGAAAGTTTATGGGGGATACCCTGCTACATGACAGGCACTCTGCTATGTGCTTTACAGATATTTACAAAGTATTTCATGTAATTGTAATAATAATGAAAAGTTTCAGTTATAAAATATTCCAGAAAAAGAGGAGGATACCTGAAAAGTGGAGGCAGGTCTTGAACAGGATCAGCTTATATCAAAAAAGACTAGCTCCTCTCTAAAAAAATAACAAAACACATCTCCCATATACATACTTACATATGCATGTACACACATGCATGTACACATATAAACATAAATGTATATAATATGCACAAATTAAATACAAAGCCATTAGAGAAGGCAATAGCAACTGGGAGCAGGAATCAGGAAAGGCTTTATCTAGATGGTGGAACTTGAAGGATTCTAGGGATTCCAGGAGTCAGAGCTAAGGAAAGCATCCATTACAAACATCTGGGAGAACCTGAGAGAAAGGAACTGAGATGGGAAATTGAACCATATATGTGAGGAATAGTTTTTAAAAGGTCAGTTTAACTGGACCATGGAATGCATGAGGGGAAGTAATGCACAGTAAGACTAGAAGGGAATATTGGAGTTTGGTTATAAAATGCTCTAAATGGCAAAAAGAGGTGTTAGCATTTCACTATATGGGCAAAACAGAAGAGGACTTTTGTGTGTATTTGTATCCTCAGAAATTAGCACAGTGACTGACACATAATAGGCACTTAATAAATATTGAACATTGACTATTTATTGAACAAGACAACAAGCTTAGGCAATCTGTGTTGTAGGGCAGTTGTATGAAGGATGGATTAGAGAAGAGACAGACTGGAGGCAGACTAATTAAGAGGTTATGGAGATTATCTTGAAAAGATGCAATGAAAGCCTGAATGAGGATGTTGGCCACGTGAATTGAAATAAGGGGGGGGCATATTCAAGAATGGATATGGAAGTAGAGTGGATACTTGGCAAGTAATTGGATCTGTGGGATAAAGGAGAGTGAAGTAGTGAAAATAAATCCCACTTGCTGAATCTAGTAACTGGAATGTTGGTGGTTGTCTCAACAGAAATTAGGATGCCTAGAAAAGAAAGGGGGGAGTTTGGGGTGGGGCGGAGGAAGGAAAGATATTAGATTTCTATTTTAGACATTTTGAGTTTGAGATGTTTATGGTATATCCAGTTGGAAATGTCCAATAGGTAATTAGTGATATTGGACTGGAACTCTGGAAAGAGATCAGAACTGGATATAGATATGTAGATACCTGATTATAGACAATGGAATAATATGCATAATATAATAGTGATGATAATTCAGCCTACAGGAGCTGATATGGGTACTGAGCAAGCACATACAGAGAAGAAAGCCCAATGACAGGACTTTGTTGAACACTCACATTTACCGAGCAGTATATAGATAATGATCTATAAAGGAAAATTAATAAGAAGGAGTCAGACAGATCAGGGAGAACAAGGAAGGAACAGTGTCATGAAAGCCCAAAGAAGTGAGTATCCAGGAGGGGAGAGTTGTCAATTGTAAAAAAATAAATCATAAGGCAGATCCTTTTTTGTTAGCACAGTCAACATATCAATGATGTGGAACATGTAGTCAGTTCTGTGTTAGGTCTAATATCTAAGGCCTGGGTCCCTTTGATATTCAATATGATATCTGGAGTGGCACCAGGCCTTTGCCCGAGATCTTTCCATAATGAGCAGTAGCATCCAAGCCCCTAATAGGAGAACAAAAGGACTTTGCCTGCAGCACCAGGGTAGTTCTAGGTATGGTACCTAAGAGGTGTTCTGGGCAGAATGAGGGCCTTTGCCTGAGGTCCCAGGCTTCCTTGACAAGAAAGCTCAGTGTAAACCACATAGCGCTACAGAAATAGAAGCTATTATTACTCTCTAAGTCTGAAGCTTAGAAGGAACTTTAAAGACAGGTTTTTTAAACAGATACATTTTCTTCTCTTTCAGGTGTGGGTGGATGTTTTATGTACTAAATTAGACAATGACATGAGACTTTTCCAAAGCCTTTCATTTTGGTTTAGCTGTGTTGCCTGACTACACAATTTGAAATTAGAAGTTGTTCCCTGTATGTGCACTGCAGGGTCTGCATTGTGACACTTATTCACCATTTATCTTTTTTTAAAAAAAATCAGATCTTTTAGATAATGGGGAGTCAGTTCCCTATCCATTCACCCTTCTTATCTAGCAAAGCAACCTTCAAATCGGGGGTTCTTAGCTTTAGTTCCACAGATCCCTAAGGTGTCCATGAATTGATTTCAAGGAATCTGTAAATTTGCAGAGGAAAATGTATATATTTTCTCTAACCTCTAATCAAAATCTAGTACTTTCTTCTTTTATATAAAATCATGATTCTGAGAAGGCATCCATAGGTTTTACTATATGACTAAAGTAGTTTATTCCACAGGAAATAGTTAAGAAATCCTGCTCTAAAAGAAGTTATAGTCTGTGGGCTTATATAAAAAGTGGAAATACTTTTTCAAATGGGAAGCAAGAAGTGCAGGTCTGCTTTAGGCAGGTTGTATATGTCTATATTTGAAAAAGGAATGAAGGGAGCTTTATATGATTATCATTACTGCTCTAATAGGGAGCAATGACATGTAAGGGGAGTGGTGGCCAGGCTTCACAAACTAGGGGAGGGGGTGGTGGTGAATGAAGCTATTAAGTTGTAGCTTGACAAACCCTTTTAGGTAGCAATGGGAGTATTGATTTTATTGTGGTGGAAAGGGAAGGACAGTAGATTATGGTACTTGGAAGGTAGCAAAGTAGCTGGCACAGAGATAACTTGGGAGTAAATTGAAGCATGGTCAAATCCAGGGGTAGGGAACGTGTGGTCTCAAGGTCACATGTGGCCCTCTAGGTCCTCAAGTATGACCCTTTGACTCAATCCAAACTTCACAGAACAAATCCCTTTAATAAAAGGATCTGCTCTGTAAAACCTGGATTTGCTCAAAAAGCCACACCCAAGAACCTAGAAAGCCACATGTGGCCTAGAGGCCGCAGGTTCCCCACCCCTGGCCAAGTCTTTTCTATTCCACCCCCTTAACATCTTTTATATTTGACACTTTCTCTCCCCTTATGTCATCACTACCCTAATTTAGACCCTCTATAATTGTAATAGCCTTCAGGTGGTCCTCCTGCTTCCATTTTCTCTTCTCTCCAATCTACCTCCCATATTCATTCCAAAATAATCTTTATAAGGCACAGGACTGACAATATTACTCCTGTGCTAAAAAGTGCCTTCAATTGTTCCCTACTGACTACAGGATAAAATTGGAACTCCTTAGCCTGACATTTAAGACTTCACACAGTCTGCCTCTCACCAACCTTCTTAGACTTATTTCATACTCTTTACCTTCATTAATTCAGATAGCCCAGCCAAAACAGAATACAAGCTATTCCCTGAGCCATCACTAAATATCATATGGCACCATCTCTGTGCATATACACAAGTCATCCTGCATTTCTGCAATACATTTGTTTCTCATCTTTGCCTCTCCAAGCCTTTGCCTTTCATCAAGGCTCAGTATGGTCATCTCCACATCTGTCAACTCTCCCAGAATCCTTCCAGTTTTTAATATTTCCTTCTTTGATTTTCCTTATACTTTACTTGTTTGTTATATCTGCCCATTAAAATTAAAAGCTCCTTATCGACAGATTTATTTTTGCTTTTTTCTTTGCATTTCCAGCTCCTAACAGTTTCTTGCCAATAAAATATCTCAGATCTGTTAAAGTGAACGGAATTAAATCACACTTCTGATTCCCTTGACCAGAAGTCCAAAAGTCAGAGGAACATAATGTGATGATGGAGACAAAGGAAAAAAGCAAATCATGACAACCACATCACTGCAAACTTCTATGTGCCTTACCTGTTATTTATTTCCTAATCTTTTCATTATATGGTGACATTCATTATAAGAATGAATGGGTGCTTCAGAAAACACTAGAAGTAAAGATAGGTCAAAGCTGACTTAATATATAATCTGCCCAGAGACTTGGGATGGGCATCACCCCTGAAGCTTATCTTCCTTACCTAGCTAGGGTTCTTCACCATTCTGACTGATTGTTGCTAACATGAAGTGAGTGAGATCATAGCAAATATAATTTCCAAGCAAGAAGTTCAGATCTGTAACCTTGAGTTCTAGGAAGGGAGAGAGAAGACTCTTTAAGGCTGCCTTTTTAGTCATTTCTGATGGTAATAACCTAAACTCAAATGGTTGTCATCATTTCCATTTCTGTAAACAACGCCGCATGATTTAGCCACTTGTTTGATGTTTCTTTGTCAAAATATTGCCAGCTGAGTTCACGTAGATGTCGTGGTGGAGCAAGAGCCACTTGAGATAAAAGTACAAAAGCTGTCACTTTGTGGAGCTTGGGATAGCTTTCATTCACAAGCGTCATGGTTGCTGCCACCATGCCCCATAACCACTATTTTGAGCTATGCCCTCAGCCACAGATACTCCCAAACTGGAGACCAGCATCCTGTCACTTCACTTTGAAACGTCTGTTGATTCTTGAGATCATATCATGTGAATGGTGCTTTGGATTTGTTTTTAAGCCTCCTACATAAAATGAAACATTTGTCAACAAAACCCATTTGAAATCTTTTTGGCTACAGATGAAAGAAGATGAAATTAGACAATTACCTGCATGTGAGAGTGTCTCTGTTGACAGAATCTCAGATTTATTACTTAGCGCATGCCATGTGCACCCTGGCAACTATCTTCTTCCCCAATGCCATACAGCGAGAATTAAGGCAATGAACATGATGAACGGAAGCTAAGTTATTTTATGCAATGACTGAGAGATCCAAATGAGCCTGTGTCTGTTATTAAAGCCAGCAGATTTGGCCCCAGAGTATTAAAAGTTTAAACCCAACATTCTGTTTGCCTGCAGGCAATGCATTCTGTTAGGTAAAATGAAAACCACAACAATTCAAGTTCGGCTTAGAATGTGATAAATCAAGATTTTAAACAAAAATCACAAATGTATCTAGTTTTCATAAAAGTAATTTTGAATCCCAGCTCAACATTTGCCTCCAGATATCTGTTTTATGCAGGCACACTTTCTCACAAACTTTTATATCTGAGTTTGTGCTCATTGCAACATTAATGAATTGTGTCCATGGCCTACAATTCTTTTTAAAGTCCAGCATTCTCTGTCTCCAGAGAATGAAGGTAGAAAAATCCACTGATCTCTATTCACCAAGTTTCACAGTGGAGGAAAACTTTATATTTAGTTTCAATTAAGAGTAACTGGGTGTATCCTTAAATCCATTTCTGAAAATTCTTTGCTGTAAATTCTGAAAATTTCAGTCATTTTTTTTCAGTTTACCCACAATTTTACAAAGGGCATATGACATTTCCTTATAGCTATATTAATAGAAATGACACCTTTTCTACTACCGTCAAACATGATTATATCTCTCCTATAGTTAAAAAAAAAACACCACTTGATCCTACCAGACTGTCAAATTATAATCCTATATTTTTTCCTTCTCACAGCCAAACTCCAAGTAAAAGTTTTCAACATGTGCTACTACCCACTAACTTGTCAATCTGTAATAACATGGCTTACATTCCCACAACTCAACTGAAATTGTTCTGGAATGAAACTGCTGTCTCTAAAATCACCAATGATCTCTTGTTTTCTATGCAGACTCCTCTGTCTTGAATTCTTTTTTTTTTTTTTAACCATATCCTCCTCTGGATATTCTCTTCCTTAGGATTTTTTGATACTGTTTTTATCATGATTCTCTTCTTAACTATTTGTTTCTTAGTCTTTTTTACAGGATCCTCACCTATGTCCTGCTCCTTAGATTTGGATGTACCACTATGATCTGTTTTGGGCCTTTTCACTTATCTCTCTACACACTTTCTTGTTGAATCCCAGAGATTCAACTAATCCACTGACTCACAAATTTGCAGATTAAGTGGTCATTTCTCCCCAGTACCAGTATCACATCTTCCACTGCCTGTGGTGATATCTTTACCTGCAAGTTGAAAAGGCATTTCATTCCCACTATTTCCACACTCAATGTCTAAAATTCATTATCTTTCTCTCCCTAAAACTATCTCTCCTCCTAACTTGCCTGTTTCTTTGAGGAATATTACTAGTCCCACAGGTTAGGAACCAAAGGTATTATTAAACTCTTCACTTTATTTCATCTACCACCTTCAATCAAATGTCAAGTACTTTGGATTTTGCCTCCAAGTAATTTCACATATTTTTCTACTCCTCTCAACTCAAGTGGCTTGAATTCTGGCTCAAGCTCCCATAATTTTTTGCCTAGATTATTGAAATTACCTGCTTATATTGGTTTTCCTGTATCTTGTCTCTTTTCTTTCCAATTCATTTCAACAAAATTATCAGATTAATATTTCTCTTTTTTTTTTAAAGCAATCAGGTTTAAGTAACTTGCTCAAGGTTACACGGCCAGTTATTTCTGGGTATGGTGCTAAGAATCTGAGCCCAGATTTGATCCCCAGGTCATCCCAACACTGGAGCGGGTGCTCTTACTTGCTGAGCCACCTGGCCACCCCCAGATTAATATTTCTAAATGAAGGTATAACCATGTCACTCCCCTGCTCCAGAAGTTTCAGTGGTGGCTCCCCATTGATTTAGCAATCAAAACCCTTTACAATCTGGCTCAAGTTTATCTTTCCAGGCTGATTATATTATACCTTCTCCACCTCAACATCTAGTTATACTACATTTTAGTCTATATTATACTACATTATTAAAAATGTAATACTACATTTTTAGTAAAAAAAAACTTTACTATTTTTTTCTCATTCGTGACATTTGACATCACATCTCCCTACCTTTGCATGGATTTGTCCTTATATTTGGAGGGCATTCCTTCCATACTTCTTCCACTTAGAGCCTATAGCTCCCATAAGGGCTCAGACTAAATCTTAACTCCTGCAAGAAGCTTTCACTGTTTCTGTTTATTATAGTTAATAAACTCCCACTTCAAAAATCAATCAGTCAAAAAGCATTTATGAAGTCCTTACTATTTTGTTAAAGGATGAAAAAGAAGAAAAGATAAATAAGGTGGAAAATGTAGTTCCTAACCTTAAGAAGTTTATGCACATATAAATTATATACAGAGAAAGGAAGAGGAAATGAACGGGATAATTATTTATATAGGACAATTATCTGCCAATTTCTGTACTAAGTTCTTTGCAAATACTATCACATTTGATCCTCACAACAACTTTAAGACATAGGTGTTGCTATTATCTCCATTTTATAGTTAAAGAAACTGAGACAAACAGAAGTTAAGCGACTTTTCCAGGGTCGTATATCTAGTAATTTTATCTGAGGCTGGATTTGAACTTGAGTTTTCCTGAGTCTAGGCCCAGCACTGTACCCACTGTGCCAGCTGGCTAAGAAAAAAAAATAAAAGGTAATCTCAGAAGGAAGGTAGTAGCAGGTGGGGGTCCGTAATCAGGAGACAAAGTATAATAAGAAAGGAAGAACATATAAACCAGTGAAGATGGATGACAATGTGAATGGATGGTGAGTAAAGTGAATACTGGAAATGTAAGAAGGGGTCAAATTGCAAAGGGTTTTAAATGTCAAAGTACTTTATATTTAATCCTGGAGGTAATAGGGAACCAATGGAGTTTACTGAATAGTGGGGATGACATAATCAGACTTCTGCTTTAAGAAAGTCACTTTGGTGGGTGAGTAAAGGAAAGATTGGAGTATGGAGAGACCCAAGACTTAGAGAACAATTTAATAGTCCATGTAAGAGGTGATAAGGGCCTAAAGTAGGTCAGTGACTTTGTGAGTGAAAAGGAAATGCATAGGAACAATGATATGGAGCCAGAAACAGTAAGATTTGAAAAGAGATTGGTTTTGTTGAGTAAGGAGTCAAAGATTAAATGGAACTTGCAAGATTAGGATGATTAGAAGATTAGTGTGACACATGAGAGAATTGGAGGAGAGAGATGAGTCTTGTTTTGAACAAGTTTAATTGAGATACACATAGGACATCCAATTTAAGATGTTCAAAAGGTAATTAGTGATAGGAGACTAGAGAGATTAGGACTGTATATGGATTTGGTAATCATCTGTAAAGAAATAAAAATAGAAGTCATTGGAGCTGACGATCTCGCCAATCCAAATAATATAAAAGGAGAAGATAAGAAGGCCCAGGACAGAACTTTGGGGGACACTCATGGTTAGTTGGAGTGACTTAGATGAAGATCCAGAAAGAGATTTAGGAGGGGTCAGAAAATTAGGAGAAGAGATGGGGGGGGAATGGTGTCATACAAACCTAGAGATGTCAAGGAAGAGAGTTTTTGAATTGTCAAAAGTTGCAGAGGAGTCAAGAAAGATGAAAATTGAGAAAAGCCCATTGCATTTGGCCATTAAAAGATCATTATTAACTTGGGAGAGAGAAGTTTCAGTTGAACTAAGTGGTTGGAAGCTAGGCTACATAGGGTTTAGAAGGAAGTGAGAGGAGAGAATATGGAGGCAATTGTATCTTACTGAAGGAGTTATGTAAAGAGAGTGAGGAGACATATAGGATGAGGGTTAGGAGGAATGGTCAGATCAAAGTACCTCTTTTAAGAGATGGTCAAAATATTGGTGTTTTTATTGACAGCAAAGTAGGATTCATAATAAAAGGAGAGATTCAAGCTAAGAGAAAAAGTTGGAATGGCAAAAAGTCATTTGCTGGATAAAACAATGAGATAAAAGGTTTTTATGGGATTAATCCCTCCTAAAGAGTGATTGATCCAGGGAAAGAGAAAGGTCACATTCTTTATCAGAGATAGCATTAAAGTAAGAGATAGTCAGGGAAGACATTTGAGTAATTAGAGATGAAGAGCATAAGAGAAGGGGGAAGTCTTAGCAAAAAGTCTCAATTTTTTTATATATGAAATAGGTGAAATAAGAAGATACTTTGAGGGTTTTGATGAGTACTAAAAACATCTGGGATATCCAGTATGATGATTGAGATAAAGAAATGATTAAGAAGATATAAAAGGATTATATTCCTTCAGTGGAGGCCCAATTAATATTATATAACACAAATATGTAATGGAGCCTATCAGCATGGTTTTGCAATCTTCTCCAGCCTTGTTTAGCAGCATATGACTAGGAGCAAAGGAGATAGATAATGGTAATAATCCAAGTTTGAGTTTGACAAGGCATGATAAGCAAGAGAATGGGAAAAAAAGATTCCAAAATAAAGAATATTGTAGTTTATTGTGTTGTATATACTGGATCAAGGGTTGAGATAGGGAAGGGAGTCAAGTGTAATCAATGTAGCAAGGATGGTGAGGGAAAAAATTTGAGACAGGAAAAAGAATAGAGGCAAAGATGTTCTAGTAAGTTTTAATGACCTGCTCTCCAGAAAGAAAAAAAAAGGATGTAAAACATAACTTTCAGATTTTTATTAACATTTTCCCCATCACTTTCTTAAATCTAGATAATCAATCAAGGAATAAATCCTTGATTTGTAGCATTTGCTAGTTTTTGAGATATAAATGCTCCGGTTGAAATTTTAACAATTGGCTCTTAGATGGTAGGAGCTGGTTTCAGCATACCTCTAAATGAAGGTCACATGGAAGACAAAACAAACAAATTAGTGTTATAGGTCATAAGATATAGGGGAAAATAGAATAATAAAAAATTTTGATAATGTAAAAATGTTGGTATTTGTTAAAATGTAAAAATAATAGTTGTGAGTGATAGAAGGATTAAGGATTTAATGAACTGTGTGTAATTGAAATGTAGTGGAGGACTAGGCCATATGAATTGAGTAGACTAAGGAATTAAGAATTTACATTTATTGAGGGCATACCTTAGTATAAGGGAAGGAATTAGGGTAGAGAAGATGACTGCAATCTAGGTAAATTATTCATTGAGAAAGGAGGGAAAATGTCAAGGGAGGGTTTGAAAGTGTTAATGAAGCCCCAAGAGTATTCTGCCTCCTACAACAATGTTCAATGAGTCAAAAATTATGAATAAAAGTATAACTGGTATTAGGAAAAGTGTTATCAAGAGGAAGCCAGGTCTCAGAAAATGTGAGAAGATGGAATGTCTGAGGTAGACCAGGGATTATAATGAAAGAAATTTTATTAATTCTGGAAGAAACATTCTTGAAAACACAATGCAAGGGGTGGACAAATCCAGAGTGAGACTCTGAGTGTGTAAGGTGAGTTTGAAGGGGATGGGAGTAAGGAAGTGGGCAATTTTGAATGGAGAATGGAGTTTGTCCATCAGTTCAGAATCACCAGGATAAGGAGAGTATGAAATGTAAAAGTATGCAGAATGAGTTCAGTGAGGAATGAGTTCCAACAGAATATAACTAGTTGGAGAGAGAGAGAGAGAGAGAGAGAGAGAGAGAGAGAGAGAGAGAGAGAGAGGGTCTGGTCTCGGAAATAATCTCCTAGTCATAGAGAAGCTCTTGGGCAAAAGGGGAATTGAAAGACAGAGGGCAGGATGTGGTCCAGTGGAAGGAAAATTGGAGATGTTTCTGGGTGCTTTGTATATATGCTCTTTTTTTCCATGAAAATGTACCTATCTAGTAGAACATAAGATTCTTGAGGACAGGGACTGTCTCATTCATATATTTCTTTCCATAGAAGCTAAGTGCCTGGTACAAAGTAGTTGCTTACTTAATCTTTGTGAATGGATTGATTCATATTGACATAGATCAAGGCAATTTATTATTCAAGTAAAAGTAAAAGAAAATTTCTCCTACATGATTAAATAAGAAGGAACCAGCATTTATTAAGCATCTTCACTGTGCTAAGTTCTTTACAAATATTATCTCATTTGATCCTCACAAAAACTCTGGGAGATAGGTGCTATTTGTGTTCCCATTTTACAGTTTAGGAAACTGAGGCAGGCAGAGACTAAGTGACTTGTCCCAGGTCATGTAGCTAGTAAGTGTCTGAAGTCAGATATGAACTCAGGTCTTTCTGACTGTGGGTCTAGCACTCTATCCACTCAAGGCACCTAGCTACCTTTCACTTTTACATTCATTTTTATTATTTTATACATATAAATCCCATGAGATAGATTGTATGTTACCCCCATTTTAGATATAAGAACATTGAGACACAGAGAAGTTAATGATGGACCCAAGATGATGCTCCTAGGTAATCAAGACTAAAGCTTTGTTTTTTTCTAGCTCTAACTTTGGCACTCTTCCTTCTATATTTCTGTGTAATTGTTTCTCTTTCTGCCTGCAAACCTGAGGGTCTTCCCTTACCAGTTTGATTTTTTTTTTTTTATTCAAGGGGCCATCCCTTGACTCATTTCTTAAACAGGCCTAATCACTGAATGGTCATTGCCTCACTCAAAGTGAGAACTTGGTTAAGACCTTAGCTTGAAAAGACCAAGGTCTTCACTGCATCCTGGGCCATCTCCAGTTGTCCTGATCTATATGTGGTTACTGGACCCAGATGGCTTTGGAAGAGAAAATGAGTCTGGTGACTTTGCACAGCTCTCCTCACTTAAATCCAGTTCAGTTGCAAGTCATGGCATAACCTTCCAGATTTTATTTCCCCCTTATAGAATGAAGAACAAAACATACAGCATATAAGCCTTTCTGTATTTTACTGTGGGATCCTTGATAATCCAGAGCTTGCCTGCACATTGGCTAAAATGGATTTTGATGAGGCTATTGCAGAACTTGATAAACTGAATGAAGACTCCTACAAAGACAATATTCTTATCGTTCAGTTGCTTAGAGACAACCCAACATTATGGACAGTATAGGAGAAGAATGTGATGCTGCAGAAGGTGTAGAAAATTAAAAGTCATACAGGGGTTCATATTCCTTTCTCCCCAAAACTCTTTTACTTGTCTCCATTCCTTATAGCTCCACTTGGATTTCCTATAGCACGTGTATGGAAATCAATCATTTATAATCTAAAGTTCAATACAAGTGATTCTGCATTAACCACACTACAGGAAGAAACAGAGACTTGGACCATCCAGAAAACATTTTCATTTGGTTTTGAAACATGTGTTGTCTTTCCCTTAATATGTTTGTCAGCTGCTTTGAGATTTTACTTCAATCACAGTAATGAAGTTACTTGACAACAAGCCTAGGAAGTTACCCTATTCTACTCCCTTCTCACTCCTTTCTCTTCTGTCCCACAGTCCTTGCCTCTCTTTTGCAGCAGACTAATCAGGATTGAACCTTCTCCCTAAAGTGGAGGCTAATAAAGAGCTGGTGTTCTAATGAACTTTCCCACTTCCCCTAAAAGAATAAAACAAGGCAAACTCATAGATCATGGGAGTAAGAACTTGCCAATTCCACCTCTTTTCTGAGTAATTGGATTACTGATATAGAATTGATTTGGGAAGACCCCTAAGCATCCTCTAATCAAAGTCCCTCATTTTGCAAATGGGAAAACTGAGACCCAACACAGGATAGAACTTGCTCAAGATCATTCAGGTATCTAGTAACAGAATCAGGACTATAACCCAGGGTCCACTGTTCCTTCCAGTACACCACTGTTTCCCAAACTGCTCCAGCCTGGGGACTTGGCAAAGATTTATTTCAAAGAATACATATTTGCAAGTCCTGAAATAAGCAAACATAATTTTGAGGACTAAATTACTTTCCATTGATATGTAATACTGTGTTTCAAAAACATATAAAGACTATTGCAATGAATAAAATATGAATTTACTTAAATGTATTACTAAATTTATAGAAGCTTTCTGTGATTATGCATTTTCTCAATCAACAAAGACAAAGAATACAATTACCATCCTGTGAGCGTCCATGGAATACTTTGATATTAAAAAAAAGAACTTGCCAATAGTCACAATGAGGTCTAGAATCTGGTATGGTGCCTAGTCTGGGACATAGTAAATTCATAATAAATGATTGCTGGAGTTAGGACTTCAAAACAGGTTGTCCAACTCTAAATCCCGTGTTCTTGTCATTTTGCCAAAAACATGCTACCAATAACCTGAAAGCAGGAAACATATTGGGTTGCCTCCTCCCATATGGATTAAATTGACTTTATGTATTTGATAATTGACCACATAGAATGAATTCTCTTTTGATTTTAAAGGAGGAAATCGATATGACTCGACATTAAAAATTCCATAAAAACAAATAAACAAAAAGGAAGAGTTAACTTGAAACACAAAGAAGCTAGATAAGCCTGGTTAGACATTTGGACTGGTTTTATTAATTTGTTTGTTTAATACTCATCTGTGTTTGCACACAGCTACATAACAATAAGCAACCAGTTTGAGGAGAGAAAAAATCATGTATCATCCCAAGAAGTTTGTCTTAATGACCAAACATTTTCTATCAGCAGAATCAAGACTAGGGGTGCTACATGTATTCAAATACAATGAGAAATACATTTTAATATTCTCTTTAAAAATAAATTTATATATTTTTAAGTCCAGAAAACTTATTTCTGTGACATATGTTTCTCTATTTTGAAGTTCTTGAACTTCTTCATTTCACTGAACCCTTTGATAGGCTTGTGAAACCTATGAACTTCTTTTCTGAATAATGTTTTTAAATGCACAAAATAAAATATGTAGAATTACATAAAAACAGTTTATTGATGTATAGATATAGAAATATTTTTAAAAATAAGACAGATCCAAAGATCCCAGGATAGAATACAGGATAAGAATTCCTATTTTATTTTTTTGATCCATGTGTATTACAAGAAACAAAGACTACAATGGACAGCAAAATCCAGATGGTGCAATTTTTTAAACATTTCTTTTCTTAGGATGAATAAGTAATTTGAATGTCACAAAGCTTGATTAAGTGGTTACTGAGGGCTTGGCACTATGTCAAGTACTAAATATACATCTACAAGAACATGAGTTAGTACACAAGACAATATTCAAGAACCGTATAGTCTAATGGGGGAAGACATAAAGGGAGAAAACGATGGGGGTAGGGTAGGGAAGATTTGCACATAGTGACATGATTTGGAAAAAGGCCTGAGCCTTGACTGAAGAGTTTTCCACATTGTATCTCTAAGACTTATTTCTAGTGTGAATTATCTGATGTACAGTTAGATCTGAACTCTGAATGAAGGTTTTCCTGCAGCATTCTCAAGAAGTGGTCACTTAGCCTTTATTTCCAAAGTCAGTTCCTTTCACTTTTGAATACTTCTATTTGCTAGGAAGTTCATATTTAAATCAGACCTAAAGTTGTCTATCTGCAACTTCTAGCCATTGATTTAAGTTCCTAATTCTGACTCCTTGGGTCAAGTAAAACAAGTCCAATCCACACTGGATGATTTAAACCTTTCAGCTATTTGAAAGCAGCATCATATAAACCCTAAAGTTTTTTGTCTCCTGAATAAACACCTCTAACTCCTTCAAGTAGTTCTAAAATGAAAGAACCTAAAGGTTCTTCACTCTCTTTGTTATCCTTCTCCAGATCCCCTGTGACTCATCAACGTTCTTTCTAAACTGTAATGTCCATAACTGAATGCAATGTTACACATGTGGTCTAAGACAGTGCATTGTAACAGCACATACCGTCACATACCCAGGATGGCTACAAGCACAGTTTCTTTGATCTGCTTTACTAAAGGAAAATAATTTACTAAAGAGAAAATAACACAATTCAACAGACCAACAGATAGGGCTTCTAGATGTCTGACCATTACATAATATATACATACTTACCAGAGAGAGAAGCACCCACATCAGAGTTTTCTAAGCCAGGGGGCTCAAAAGCTGCCCAGAGTCTCATCTGGCCAAATCATACAACTCTTCCCATAAATAAGCTTCAAAGCAAAATCTCACCTCAGGGTTTACATATCATTCTTCAGGGTCAGAGGACATCACAACCTTTGTGACCCACAGCCCAATTACAAAGTAACAAAAAGTGTGGGCCTTCTTGAAAAACAAGCCTCTCCCCAGTCAAGACCCTCCTGTTGACTTCCATTTGAAGCCCATTAAGGGGCAGGAAAAATATTCAAATTCCCTTACTATTACATGCACACTACCTTCTGGGTTGAGGTAAAGGTTGAATGCATAGAAGAAATATAGTCAACTCAGGTAATAGATTACATCTGATTAATTGAAAGGGGTAACAATATTCTAAATTCAGATGAGATGTGATGAGAGGAGCATATGTTGGGATTATCCCGGTTTTGTTCCTAGAAGCTATGTTTCTTTCAATATACCTTGATGTCACTAGCATTTTTTGGTTTCCACATGATCCCATTGACCTACATTAAGCTTGCAGTCCACTAAGACCTTAAGATCTTTTATTGAATACATGCTCTTTACCAATGTATCCCTCATCTTATGTGTTTAGTCTGGAGAAAAGAAGACTCGGTGAAAATAAAATAACAGCCACCAAGTATATGGAGGGCTGTCTTATCAAAGGGGGATTATACTTGTTCTTTTTGGCCCCAAAGGGTAAACTAGAAACAAGCGGAGGTTTGCAAAGGGGCAAAATTAGGCTTGATGAGAAAGATTTCATAGTAATCAGAGTTTCTCCAAAGTAATATTGGCTTCCTTGACAGGTGATAGTTTCTCCCTACTTGAAGCTAGGCAGAGGCTGGATGAGCATTTATTGGGTGTGTCTTAGTAGGTATCATTTTTGTGTGGATGAGTTGAAATAGATTTCAGCTAAATACCCTTTCAACTCTTAAATTTTGTGATTCTGTTAAATCTAGCAGGCTGGTCAGGTATAGTTTATCCTCAGAGACACCATAAAAAGGAGATGGTAAGCATACAGTTTGTAGTGGTACCTAATCATAGAGTTCAGTTTATAAAGACTATCAAGATAGGTGCCCTCTTCTCAAAAGAAGGCATAAAATACAGTAAATATAATGCTATAAGTCATAAAATTTATCAATGACAAAGCTGATGATAAAAAGGTTCAGTAAAAGCATCTAATAAATATTTCATAAACAGTCAGATCTCTCATTTATGCATTAACATTTAATAGTTTCCTTTGTCTGGGAGTAAAATACTTTTGAAGCCTATAAAATTTGGCAAACAGAAACAATTTCCAGTCACTGAAATGAATTGAGTGTTAGGAGGATAAGGTTCTTGCCACAAAAGCACACTTCCTAAATTGACAACCACATATATAGTGAAATGACAAAATCATCAAGTATTTATTAAGCACTTTCTGTGTGCCAGGCACTGTGTTAAGTGCTATGGATAAAAAAAGGGATAAAAACATAGTATAGCATGCAAACAACTATGTACATACAAGATATGTACAGATTATATGAAAAATAATCTCAGAAGGAAGGGGTAGGGGAGAAGGGACAGGACAGGAAGGGCTTCCTGCAGAAGGTGACATTTGAACTGAGACTTGAAGGAAGCCAGTAGCTGGAGGTGAGGAGCAAAGACCATCCCAGTTAGAGGGCCTGCCAATGAGAAGGCACAGAGTAGGAGGATGCAGTGTCTTGTGTAAAGAACAGCAAAAAATCACATTCATTTTACAATACTTGAATGGCATTAGGTGTAAGAAGACTGGCTAGGTTGGAAGAAAACCTATTGTGAAGATTTCTAAAAAGTCAAACAAAAGATTTTATAATTGATTCTGAAAGTAAAGGGAATCATTGGAGCTTGTCGAGTTGGGGAATAACATGGTTATTATGCCTGCACTTTAGAAGTTTCTCTTTGGCAGCTTAGTGGAAGATAAATTGGAGTAAGGAGACACCCAAGTCAGGGAGACCCACCAGAAAGCTATTGTCTTAGCTCAGATGTGAGATGACACGGGCTGTCTCTAAGGTGGTGAAAGGGTCAAAGGGGAGAAGTGGTATGTGAGAGATGTTGTGAAGTTAGAACTGATGGGTTTTAGCAACAGATTAAATATGGGGCTAAGACAGAGGAGTTGAGAATGACACTGTGATTGACTGATGGCCTAAACTATAACAGCAAAGTTCTGAAGAGGAGAGGTTTTAGAAAGGAGGAGATAAAAGGCTTCTATTTTGGACATATTTAGTGTGAAATGTCTATGAGTCATGCAGTTTGAAATGTCTAAGAGTTAGTTGGTGAGACTGATATCTAGGACAGAGGTTAGCGCTAGATGCATAGGTCTAGTAATCATCTATTTAGTCATGATAATTGAATCCATGAAAGTTGGTGGAATCATCAAGAACATGGGGTATGAAACAGGACTGCCTTTGACAGTCTGATGAAATCTATGAACTCTTCTCAGAATGTTTTCAAATACATAAATTAAAATGCATATATGAGATTACCAAGATAACCAACTATATTGCAATATAATTATTAATTAAAAAACAAACAAGTACATAGTTTTCATGTTAAGAGCACTTGAAACAGGGGGAGAAGAAACGAGAACATAGGCCAGAACCTTAGGAGATACGTGGTTACTGAGAGTGATCTGAATGAAGATTGAGCAAAGGAGATTGAAAAGAAATGGTCAGATGGTAGGAAGAGAATCAGGAGATAGCAGTGTCACTAAAAACATAGTAAGGATAGAATATCCTAGATAAGAGAGGGATCATCATTATCAAAGAGAGATCATAATGAATAAGGTTCAAGGAAAGGACATTAGATTTAGCATTTAAGAGATCATTGGTAACTTTAGAGATAGCAGTCTAATAATGAGTGTATTGCATGAGTATAAAGATGAAGATCGCAGAGAGGATTTAGAAGAGAATAAGAGAATGCAAAAAGAGCTACTCGATGATATCAAGCAGGATTCGTAGGATCAAGAGAGTTTTTTTTTTCATTTGTTTGTTTTGGATTTTTATTACTTTTTTTCTCTCTTATGGGGGAATAAGGGTGACATGGGTAAGTTTGTGGGCAGTAGGGAAAGAATTAAAAGAGGGTCCTAGTTTCTCTTTTCCCTGTCTTGCCCCTTGGGAACCAATTTAAATCTACACTGTCCTCTTAAGTGCTTACATCCCTTATTGGTTTGCCATTTATGCCTTGTTAAGTATCAACTTTGGATCACCTTTTGCTGCCTTCATTCACATGCATATACTGCTGATAGAAGGTGGAGAAAGTCGGCCAAATGTTGAATGAGTTTACTACAAATTTTTGTTAACCTTAACTGGGTTTTCATTACTGCTAGGCCATTTTACTGTATTTTCCTCATCATCTCACTATCCCAGTCTTCCCAATGACTGTTCCAAACCTTTTCACCTTTCCTCAAACCTCATATGACTCCCCCACTCTCAACCTTCTCAGTTGAGGACCTTGCTTCATATTATACAGAAAAAAATGAGGCCATTCACCATCTCCCCTCTTTCTCATCTCCTATTATTCATATTTCTTCTGATACTTTCTTCTCCTTCATCCCACCTCACTATCATTTTATGTTATATCTCAACTTTGTGGATAAACTTTTTGAAAAGGTCAACTAAAATAGGTGCCTTCACTTTCTCTCCTCTCACTCCACTTACAGTCTGGCTTCTGATCTCATCATTCCATTGAAACTAGTCTCTCCAAAGTTACCAATGATGTCTTTTTTTAAATGCTTTATTAACTTCTGATTTACATCATTCATTTCTGCCAGATTTTGAGCTACAAATTTTCTCCCCATTTTTCCCCTACCCATCGCCCCAAAATAGCAGTCCCACAGGATATCCCCTCCTCCAATCTGCTCTCTCCCATATTTTCTCCCATACCCCTTTCGACTTTTCCAGTGGATCTCTATGCCCCAGTGTCTGTATATTTAATTTCCCAATTACATGTAAAATAGTATTAATAATATATATATGAGTATTTTATTTTAAAACTTGGAATTCCAGATTCATTCCCTTACTCCCTTGTCACCCACACTTACTGGGAATATAAGCAGTTCAATATAGTTTGTACATGTGTGGCTAATGCAAAACAATAACATAGTAGATATATTGTAAAAGACTGACTATATTTCCCTCCCTCCTATCCCACCTCCCACTTGTTCTATTCTCTACTTTGATCCCATCCCTTTTGAAAAGTGAGTGCTTCCAAATTCCCTCCCCACCAGCCTGCCCTCCCTTCCATCATCCCCCCTCTCATACCCTTCCCCCCTACTCTCCTGGAGGGTGAGATACCCTATTTAGTGTGTATTTCATTCCCTCCTCAAGCCAAATTCAATGGGAATAAGGTTGACCAATTCCCTTTTGCCTTCCTATTCTTCCCCTTCATTGTAACCATTTTCTTGCTCTTCTATATGTGATAGTTTGCCCCATTCTGTCTCTCCCCATCTCCTCTCATTATGTTCCTCTCTGACCTCTTAATTTCACCTTTTAAGTATCATCCCTTCCTATTAAATTGGTCCTGTGCCCTCTATCTATGTATACCTGTAAACATATATTTTTTATTCAATAAATTAACCCATTTATTGTTGGACTATGGGCTACAGATATTTGATAAGATTTGACTGTGACTGCAGAGGTGGTATTGAAGGTCCATGCACCACCAGCTATTGTTTTCATATAGGATCTGCAGTGCCAGATACCCACAGCCCGTCTCTTCATTTTGGTCTTGCCACAGAAGGAGCAGGTATACTTGGCATGCTGGCTAATTTCAATTTTCTTCAACATTTTCCTCAGGGATGAACCATGACGTGTTCCATATTTCCAATAATTCCAACCTTCCTGGCACGTTTAGCCATGTTATTGGCGCTGGGGCTGGAGCTTGGAGAGGTACCAATGATGTCTTAATTTTCAAACCCAGTGACCTTTTATCAGTCCTCATTTCCTTGACCTCTCCAAAGACTTAGACACTGTTTTTCAGTCTCTCCCTTTATACTCTATTCTTTCTATGTTTTCAGGACATTACTCTCTATTAGTTCTCATTATGCCTGTGTGATCACTCTTCTGTCTTATTTGCTGGATTCTTAACCAGATTATGCCCTTTCACTATAACTATCCCTTAGAGCTCTGTCCTGGGTTCTCTTTTCACATCCTTTTATACCACTCTGCTTGGTGATCTCATCAACTACTACATCTATGTGGACGATTCTCAGATCTACCTATCCTGCCTTAATTTCTCTGCTGATCTCCAATCTTATGTCACCAAATGCCTTTCAGATATCTCAAACAAGATGTCTACTAGACATCTTAAAATCAATTTGACCAAAGCATAATTTATTAGTTTTCTCCTTGCCATTTCATTACAAGTTTCCTCTTACATATAGGGGGAAGCATTATCTTTACAGTTATTCAGTATTAAAACGCAGGTATCATGCTTGACTCATCACTATATCTATTTTTTTTTTTTTTTGCTTTTTGGAAGGCAGTTTGGGTTAAGTGACTTGCCCAAGGTCACACGGCTAGTTTTTGTGTTAAATGTCTGAGGCCATATTTGAACTCAGGTCCTCTTGACTCCAGGGCTGGTGCTCTATTCACTGCGCCACCTAGCTGCCCCTCTTATCACTATTTCTTAAACCCTCACCTCCATATCTAATATGTGACCAAGATCTGTTGATTTTATCTTTGTAACATTTCTGAAATATGCCTTCTTCTATCCTCTGAACCTGCCACTACTCTAGTGAAGGGTTCAACAACTCATGTTTCAACCATTGCAATAGCCTGCTGGTGGTTCTGCCTGCCTCAAGTCTCTTCCCTCTCTAATCCATTCTCTGTTCAGCCACCAAAGTGATTTTTTTTCTAAAATACAGGTCCAACCATATCATCCCAGTCCTCAGCAAACTCTAGTGACTCCCTATTGCCTCCAAGATGAAATACAAATCCTCTATTTGGCATTATAGCCCTTCATAACATAGCCCCATCATACCTTTTTAGTCTTCTTACACCTCACTCCTCACCAAACATTTTTGTCTATAATGACACTAGACCACTGGCTGTTCCACGAACAATAAACTCCATCTCTCAGTTCTAGGACTTTTCTCTGGATGTCCCTCATGCCTAGAATGCTAAACCTCTTTATCTCTGCCTTTTAGTTTTCCTGCCTTTCTTTAAGGCTTTACTAAAATGTCATCTTCTACAGGAAGTCTTTCCCAACCTTTGTTAATTCTAGTGTCTTCCCTCTCTTAATGATTTCCTGTTGTCTCCTCCATTAAATTGTGAGATCCCTGAAAACAGGAGCTCTGTGCCTCTATGTATCCCCAGCACTTAACACAATGACTGTGAAATAGTAGGTGCTTAGAAAATGTTTGTTGACTGCCAGAAAAAAAGATTGAAGATTAGAGAAGGAGTGGGAATGACAGAAAAGACAATCAGTTGGAGAAGGGAAAGCTATTATCACAAATGCATGTGGAGGGGTTTACTTTGGCAAGAAGAAAGGGTAGGTTTTTATTAGGGACATGGGTCAAAGAGAAAATAGTGGGGGAACATGTCTGTGTGAGATGAGAAGAGGAATCTGTACGAAGTATGAGCTGTTGAAGTCCTCAGCTGACAGGTTGGAGGTAAGTAAATGAAGAAGAGCACAGGAGGTTGTAGATGGGGGGGGAGGGGTAATCCAGGGTTGGACTTTGGCAAGGTATGATCGATGATGGGACAAGAAGAGGAGGAGAGAAGATGGTGTGGAATGGATTAAAAAGTTATTGAGATAGGGAATAAGGAAGAGTCTAGTCAGTATAAATGAGATGACCTAAGAAATAACTGAGGAATATAGAGACTAGAGGTCATGATGAGGACAAAGAATAGCATTAGGGGCCAAAAAGAGAGGGATCAAGGATTGATAGCAGATAACAATGAGATAAAGGAATGTCAGGATTCATGAGCACAGAAGTGGGACCCTTCCATGTGTTAAATATAGCAAGATCAAGAATATGACCATTGGCTAAGATGGCAGAGGAAAAGCAGGACCTTACTTGAGCTGATCTCCAATTATCTCAACTGCCTGTAAAAAATTACTCTAAACAAATTTTAGAGCTACAGAACTCACAGAATGACAGAATGAAATATGTCTTCAGCTGAGGACAGCCTAGCAAACTGGCAGGAAGGGTCTGTCACACCAGACTGGGAGCAGAATGTAGTTCTGCCTGGGCCATGCTGGCACAGACCAGCAGCACAGACTAGCCAGAGCAGACCTCAGGAGACTGAATCAGTGGCAGCTGTAGGAGTTTCCAAACTTGTCAACCCATAAACACCAAAAAGAAAGCAAAAGGTAAGTGGAGAAACTGTTGGAACTGGGTTAGAGAAGAGCTTGGGATCTTGGGATGAGGAGTGCTAGAGAAGCAGGCTGTGGAAAGGGAGTACTCCTCACAGTTCTGAGGCAGGTGCCTAGAAGAAACTCTGACAACAGCTGTGGAAAACCCCAGAAATTTGTACACAGCACTCTCCCCTCTAGACACAGAGTTCTACTGTGACAAAGGGCTCAAAAATCAAGTATTGGGCTGGCAAGATGAGCAAACATAGGAAGAGAAACCAAATGCTAGAATCTTTTTTTGGTGACGAAGAGAATCAAACATAGAAACAGAAGATAAAAAAGTCAAAACTCCTGCATCAAAAGCCTCCAAGAAAATTATGAATTGGTCACAGACCATGGAGGAACTCAAAAAGGATTTTGAAAATCAAGTAAGTAGAGAAAAAATTGGGAAGAGAAATGAAAGTGACATGATAAAATCATGAAAAAATGAGTCAATAGCTTGCTAAAGGACACCAGAAAAGATGCTGAAGAAAATAACACCTTAAAAAAATAGACTAACTCAAATGGCAGAAGAAGTCCAAAAAACCAAAGAGAAGAATGCCTTAAAAAGACATTCTGGTGAGATGGAAAGGGAAGTTCAAAAGTTCGCTGAAGAAAACAATGCCTTCAAAATTAGATTGGAACAAATAGAAGCTGATGACTTTATGAGAAATCAAGATGTTATAAAACAGATTCAAAAGAATAAAAGTATAGAAGACAATGTGAAAAAAACACATTGGAAAAAAACACTGACCTTGAAAATAGATTCAGGAGAGATCATTTAAAAATTATTGGACCACCAGAAAGCTGTGATCAAAACAAGAAGGTAGGAATAATCTTTCAAGAAATTATCAATGATAACTGCCCTGATATTCTAGAACCAGAGGGTAAAATAGAATTGAATGAATTCACCAATAGCTTCTTGAAAAAGATCCCCAAAAGAAAACTTCTGAGAATATTATAGCCAAATTCTAGAGTTCCCAAGTCAAGGAGAAAATATTATAAGCAGTCAGGAAGAAACAATTTGAGTATTGTGGAAACACAATCAGGAAAACACAGGATCTAGCAGCTTTTACATTAAGGGATCAAAAGACTTGGAATATGATCTTCCCAAGTCAAAGGAGCTAGGATTAAAACCAAGAATTACCTACTCAGCAACACTGAATATAATACTTCAGGGGAAAATACAGATACTCGATGAAATAGAAGACTTTCAAGCATTCTTGATGAAAAGACCAGAGCTAAACAGACAATTTGGCTTTCAAATACAAGAATCAAGAGAAGCATGAAAAGGTAAATGGGAAAGAGAAATCATAAGGGACTTATTCAAGTTGAATTTTTTATATTCCTACATGGAAAGACAATATTTTTTACTCATGAGACTTTTCTCAGTATGAGGACAGTTGAAGGGAATAAATATGTGTATATGTGTGTATACACATATATGTATGTGTAGGTGGGTGCATGTGTGTATATATGTATGTGTGTACATGTATACATAGAGGACACGGTGAGTTGAATATGAAAGGATGATATCTAAAAATTAAAATTAAGAGGTGAGAAAGGAATATATTTGGAGAAGGAAAAAGGGAGAGATAGAATCGAGTAAACTATCTCACATAAAAGAGGCAAGAGAAAGCTATTACAATGGAGGGGAATAGCATCTTCCCCTCATGGATTTCGCTTGAGAAGGGAATAGCATACACACTTAATTGGGTATCTTACTCTAAATGAATGTGGCGGGGAGGGGATAAGAGGGCTATGATAGAAGGGAGGGACGTTTGGGGGAAGGGGTAGTCAGAAGCAAGCACTTTTGAAAAGGGACAGGGTCAATGGAGAAAATAGAATAAAGGGGGGGTAGGATAGGACAGAAGGAAATATAGTTAGTCTTTGATAACATGACTACTATGGAATTTTTTTTTTTTGCTTTTTGGAAAGCAATTGGGGTTAAGTGATTTGCCCAAGGTCACATGCTAGTTTTTGTGTTAAGTGTCTGAGGCCGGATTGAGCTTAGGTCCTCCTGACTCCAGGGCCAGTGTTCTATTCACTGTGCCACCTAGCTGCCCCCTTTTAAACCTTTTTTTTGTTTTATTTTTTAATTTGTATTTATTTTTTTTGGATATGTTCTGTATAACTACACAAGTATAACCTATATTGAATTGCTTGTCTTCCTATTAGGCGTGGGTGAGGAGGGAAGAAGAATGAGAATCTGGAACTCAAAGTTTTAAAAACATGGTAAAAAATTGTTACATGCAACCGGGAAATAAGATATACAGGCAATGGGTTATAGACATCCATCTTGCCCTACAAGAAAGTAAGGGTGGAGGGGATAAGGGGTTCGAAAGGGGGGATATATGAGAGGGCAGACTGGGGAAAGGAGTAATCAGTATGCTTGTCATCTTAGGGTGGGGAGTAGGGGAGAGATGGGGAGAAAATTTGGAACTCAAAATCTTGTGGAAATGAATGTTGAAAACTAAATAAATAAATCCTTAAAAATGACCATTTCTGTGTATATAAAATGTATAGTGGAGAAGTGGGTCATAGGAATTGAGTAGTTTGAGGAATTGGGATATTAGGGTATTTGGGGGAGTATAAATTTGCACACATAATATCAATATGAATGCTGAAGTCTTTATTTTTCTTTTTTTAATTTTTGATGCAATTGGGGTTAAGTAATTCACCCAGGATCACACAGCTAGTGTCTTGGGCCAAATCTGAACTCAGTTCTTCCTGATTTCACAGGTGATGCCACCTACCTGCCCCTGAAGCCTTCTAAATGAGAATAGGTGTTAGAGAAAAGAGAGACCTTGACTCAGACATAGAATTCATTAAAGAAGGAAAGAAAATGCCCTGGGGAAGAATATGTAACAGATACCAGGATTTGAATTGAGTGATAAATGTGAATAAAGTGAACCTCAAAGAAGGAAAGAATCTACTAAATGTAGTATTATGTCCAGAAGCTGATTGTTGGATCAGATTGTTCATGAAGAATAACCCTTAACAAAGGTGTTTGTGAATGACCTGAAATGGAACATTGTTAGTGATGTGATTACAGGATATTGTAATGGCCATTTCCCAAGGAATTAAGGCTCTTGTATTCAATAAGCAGTAATCCTTCCAGTGAATAGTTTCCTTCAAAGAATTCAGAATATAACTCCAGTGAAGAAAGGTTCAGACTTGTGTGAATAAATGAGGAGGTAGCATCTGACTCAGTATCAACCTTTCTTTCCTATATCATTCCCATGGAAGTCTCATTTCTCCTGTTCTAGTCTGTTCCCACACTCCCTGAACAGTTCTCATAGTATAAGATATGATGTTAATAGAAGCAGCATTTCTGGTTTCTCCCTAACACTTTAACATCCTTCCTAGCCTCCAAGGCAAAGTCAGCAATAAAGTTGAATTCCTTAAAGCCCACATCCAATAGGGATTTCAGGTGAAAAGAAATCACATTCAATTTACAATCTAAAATCCAGAAATGTTTCCCTTTCCTGAAAGTGTTGAGCTTCTAAATCTAACTTGACTGTCATCTATGCGAATACAAATATTCATTGATACACAGATATGGGAGGAAAAAAAAACTACAGTACGGCAGTTCTATTTATTTTTATTCATTTATATTGATCCCAGACAAAAGACATACTTTCTTTAATAACAAAAGCCTTTTTGGTTTAAATGCAAATTACAGACAATATAGTAATAATTTAAAAGCACAATACTGAATTATGTATTATAAACCATGAGCTTGTAACCTGCATTTATGTTATAAGATGCAGTTTATTGGACACAGAAACAAAAAGCTATATATGGCTTTGACTTTCTAAATGATATTTTGCTTTTTGTACTAATTTTACTGATTCCTAGCTTAATTGTTCTATGGATCAGTACATTTTCCTTCTCAATTCTGCAGTCTCCTATTTATTTCCCTAAGGAAGCAGAGTGAAAGGGATAGAAGGAGGGAAGGAGTGAAGGGAAAGTGGAGAAAAAAAAAAAGAAATGGTTTTGGATGAACTGAAAAAAGGAAAAATAAGTGGAACAAAATCATTAAATGCAGTGGTCCTCTATCTGAAGAAAGAATTTAGTCTATGCTGATTAACTGAAGCTGAAGTTTTAGATTTCCTTGATTTTGTTAACTGCTATGTCTTTGTGAGTAGAAGAACCGTGCCCATGTTCATAGTAACCCCTGCCAGGGCTTCATTAGGTTTACCATTTAAAAACTACTTTATCGAACTACTAGCTACTGAGCTCAACTATTAGGAGAGATGGGTCAGGCTTTGCCAGGAAAAATGCAGATTAGGAGTCGGAAATGCAATTCTTCCAAACCAGCACCCTCAGATACCATCCCAGGGAGTAACCTTGGTAGAGATGCAGCCAGGGCATTGCTTTTGCATGTGCTACAGTCACAGCTACTGAAGACCTAGAAAATAGAGTTCTTGCCACGCAAATCACTGGCACTGTGATAGTTGAACATCAGAAAATAATGAGTTTACCAGTAGAAATGTTATTTAATGAGAGACAGTGCCGTCTACTTTGCTGCTATACCATAAGGACCGTAAGGCCTTTCATCTGACTTGTAGTTGAAATCTTCCATATGTATTCTCTCCACCATTAGAATATGGACTCCTTGAGAGCAGGAGCTGTCTTACTTTTCCACTTATATCTCCAGCACTTAGCACCATGCTTGGTATATAGTAAGCACTTAATAAATACTTCATTCATTCGTGTATGGGTGTGTTTTTGTTCTTCTACAGTTAGTCTCTAGTATGGAGGTGACAATGACTTCTTGCAAAATTGGCTTATTGCTGAAGGACCATTATAACTGAGCTCTGAGAAATTCATCACCAGAATGTTGGCCACCAAGTGATTGTTTTCATCCATAGTAACTTATAAAGAATGCTTACTAAGGAGTGTGAGTCTTCTGCATCAGAAGAGGGAATGCTGATGCTGGTGAAATTATAAATCCTTCAGGTATTGACATAAAATGAGTGTATCACACATATGCATGTGCATTATGTATGTTCTAAAACTCACTCATTATTATAAAAATAGGGCTTCATCTTCCACCTAGTTTCATTTATTTGGCCTGAAAGCTTTTAACTTTTAAACTGAATCCAAGTGTGAACACTGGCAATTTAGTGTCTCTTAAAACTTATCTGTTCAGAATGCATGAATATTCTTCTACTGGAGGGATAATAGGAAAGTAAATTAATTATATTTTAACTTTCTAATCTCATTTTCACTTTGCAAGAACTGTGCAGTATAACTATTAACCTTTCATTTTAAATGAAAAATTTAAAGAATTACCATGAGGTAATTTCAAACTACAACAAAAAGCTACCACATATCATGTATCCCTCCTTGCCAAAAATATTATCCTGAAGTGTAGATCTCCTTAGCATTGAACAGGAACACTTTTAATGGCCCTTTTCAATTTGATTCACAAGTATTCAAATAGAGTTCTTCATAAAAATGACTGTTATTGAGACTGGGTATTTTTAAAAACAGTCCTTGTTTGAATCAACTTCCTTTTCTGATAAAGGTGAAGAGAATTAAAACTAATCTTAGACCTCTTTAATCCTAAAATAAAACAAACAAAAAGTTATCCCTGAACCCTCCTACTCCAGTCAACCATTATTTCACCTCTATCTTCCCCTTGACTGCCAAATCTTTTGGAAAACTGGTTTCATTTCACTGTCTCTACTTCCTCTCAACCCATTCTGTCCTGAATTTTTTTAAAAACTGGCTTCTCCACTCACTCTTCCCTGCCTTGGTGACACCCATTTAGGAGGCAGTTAGGTGCCACAACAGATTGAAATCTGTGTCTGGAATCAGGAATACCTGAGTTCAAATACTGTCTCAGACACTTAGTATCTGTGTGACCCTGGGCAAGTCACTTAACCTGTCTGCCCCAGTTTCCTCAACTGAAAAATGGGGATAATAATAGTATCTACTTTCCCATGCGGTTATGCAAATTAAAAGAGAGATTTGTAAAGTCCTTACAATGGTGCCTGGTATATATTAGGGGCTTAATAAATACTTTTTTCCTCTTCCCTCTTCCCCCTGCCCCTCACCACTTTATTGAATCAGCTCTCTAAAAGAGCATCAATAATTGATCACTAGTCTCTTCTCCCACTGCCCTACTATTCTTATTCTCTCAGATTTCTCTACAGAATTTTTCAGTGTTAATCATTCAGTTACTAATGGATATTCCCTCTTCTCACTTCACTGACAGATAGCACAGTCTCCCACTTCTACATCTCTCACCATTCCTTTCTGACTCCTTTACTAGATATTTGTGCTTATCTCAGGCCTTGCATTGTGTGTCACCTCGTGGTTCATTTCATGCTTTTCTCTTTCTACATTGTCTGTCTTGTTCATCTAATTTGTTCCCATAACTTCATTTATATCTTCTATAAGCAGGATCTCCCTAAGAGTTAACATGCATATAGTGTTTAAGGTTCTGCAAAGTGATTTACATGCATAATTTCATGTGATTCTCATACTGAACCTGTGAGGTAGATACTATTATTGTCCCATTTTTACAGATAGGAAAACAGGTTCAGAGAAAGGAAATGTCTTGCCCAAGTTCATACCACTAATAAGGCTACTCAAAGCCATGACCAGGAAATCAAAAGATCCTTCTCATGAGAGAACCCCCAAAGCAAAACACTAACCTTCCAGAATATATAAGAAAGACTCAGCATCTTATGGCTGAGTGATGAGAAATTGGAAATCCTTGTGCCCCAGCACCTAAATGGAAACTCCCCATAGCCCAGAGCCTGATTAGCTCTGGGCCAGGTCTCTATGTGCCTATTAATGGGCAGGGAATATCTTCAAATTCCCTCAATATTATATCTGTGGTTTCCCATTATCCAGTTTTCAGGGTAACCCAGAGATAGTAAGTACTTCCAAAGCAAGTTCTTAATCTTGCCCTTTGTCAACCCCACAAGATCAGATTCAGTCAGTAAATATAAATGCTTCATGGAAAACCATTCCATCTGACAGTCATTTGTATTATGGGGAATTAGCAGAGGATGATGGCACAATGGAGATTTCAACAGCTAGGTAAATTGATAGAATTAGATGAGCGTCCCTCATACTTAACCCATATGTTACCATCTCTTCAGTAATTTTAACTATCTCTAGCCTTTTTTCCAGCTGCCTCTGTGTAGGAAAGTATTGCTTCTCCATAGCACATGGAATCAACAGATCTGAGCAATAAGACAGTTGCTCTTCCCAGAGAGAATTTCATTTTGATGCCAAACATCCTTCCGAATGAAACCTTACTGACTCCCTCTTACAATAGTACAAGTGCCACCTACAATCAGATTTCACCAATAGCTGTGTCCCTGGGACCTAACACTGAATCTTTCACTTGACCTTCTTTCACCAACAGGAGTATGCCCACTGATTCAAACAAGACTCAGAAGATAATATTCATATAGCCCACTCTCAATTTTACAAAAATTTTAACAATCTTCTCGAACATAAAACTTTCAAGATAACAAAAATACTGTAGTCGTATCTGGTGCCATTCTTGGAAGGAGTCTAGGAGTCATTTTATTCAGCTCACTGACTTCTTAATGTATGGGAAGAGAAAAGGAAACTTGTTTCCCTGCTATTGATTTGATAACAACAGGAGTAAGACACATTCTACCTATCTACTCTTCACCTGCCCATTGCTTACCTTGAAGACCTCTATCCATGGGCTTTTCTGTCCTTATTGGTGACTCTTCTTCAATGACCCAAACATTCTTCACCTCAATCATTTTTTTTACCTTTGAAAACAATATGTAGTATTTATTGCATAGATTTTCTTGAAATCAAAATTTATCATTTTATGTTGAATCCTCTTCTAAGTACTGCTGTGTCAATGGCAATGTTCTTTTCTTGTTTTGTTTTTAAGTTTTTTTTTCCCAGCAACTTATTTTTAAAATAGATTTTTATTTTTTTCCAATTACATGTAAAGATAGTTCTCTACATTCATTTTTATAGCGTTTTGAGTTCCAAATTTTACATCCTCCCTCCCTGCCTCCCCCCCGAGATGGCAAGCAATCTGATATGTTATCCATGCTTCACCTTGATCTTGTCTGAACTATACCTTCTTCCCCTTGACTGATACATCTCCGTCATTCCTATCCTCCTCTTTTTAAAATAACCTTGTGTGTGTTGTCTTACCCTGTTACAACACGAGGGTAGAGATTGTCTTGTTTAGATTTGTGTTTCTATCTTTAGCACAGTACTTATAGCACTTAATCTAAATGTCTATTTGTCTAACTAGTTAGCCAGAAGCAGATAGAACTGAAACTATAAAGGTAAGGAGAGATGACAAATAGAAGAAAATAAGGTGATTATAAGGCAACGGTACTAGAAAGGCTGAGAAGAATGGGTTGGTTGCTGGTCAAAATTCAAAACTAAGAGAACTTGTCAAATATTAGGGACCTCAAATGTAGAGATAGAAGGGGAGTTAATAATTTGTCAGAATTTAAGACTATTTTTTTTAATTCAGAGACTTATCTGCCTTGTCCTGCCTGGCACTGACCCCTGACTGTCCCAGGAATGTCATCACAGTCACCTAATGACACAGTCACCCTTGCTAAGTTGAGAACTATTCACTGTAAGCTTATTCAGTGTTCCCATTAGTATATGAATGGCCCTTTATACAAAGAGCAGACTGTTAGATGGAATAATGCAATGTCCAAATAGTCAAAATTAGAGATACATTAAATAACAATGGGGACATACAAAGTAGCTGTAAATAGACTACAAGCTACCACCAATGTATGGTTGTAGACAACTCATATACACATGTATGCATAAACATGTATTTCATGAAATAATACAGTGTTCAAACTATCAAAATTACAAGTCACCCAAATGGCAATTGGGAGGTGCATGGTGGGTTTAAATAGACTGAAAGATGTTACCAATTATGAAATGCATGGAAGAACAATGAAAAAAATTAACATCTGAGATTTATGCCTGGAAAAGGAGTTGGTTATCCATATAGCCAGAGTAAAGGATAGTGAAAGGAGAGCTTATGTGTTCCATTGGTACCCTAAGAGGATAAGTAATCTAGGGGAAGGCTCCCATAATTTTAATGGACCTTCTGGGGAACATTTATATTAGGACATAGCTAAGAGTTGTATAGGATGAGAAACAGGGAATGATTAGTTGACTTGAAGCACTGGAAGAGCTGTTTAAAGTAATGAATCCATAAATCCATTGAAATAAGTAATAAACATTGTTGTTCATATATATATATATATATATACATATATATAAATGAATTTGGGCATATGTTAATTTATATTTATATCTATGCAATATACATATACATGTATATACATGTATTTATACACATGCATATGTGTATCATATTTTCCAAGGAAAGTCATTGTTGTATATTATAGGGTCATTGCTGTTAGAGTATTTTTTTTGGTTTTATCTTTGGAAATGTATGTACTTACTGACTTTGTAACCTTGGCAATAAAATTATGTCAAGTAGAAGCTCTGAATAGTGACCACGTTCTGTCTCTTACCAATGATTTGTACATATATATGCATATATCAATCGACCAAAGAATTAACTCTAGCATCATTTTTTTAGGATAAATAAGAGGTCATTAATCTTTTCTGGGTCCATATTTCTCTTAACTGACATTGCCACAAGCCATTCAGGTAATGGAATGTGTCCTTTTTTAGAGTACTGAATGCCATGCTAATAAATGGATTACATTTATAGAGTGATTTACTGCTTACAAAGAACGAGGTAAACCTATTGTCTCATTTAGCCATTATGAAAACCCAATAAAGAGGAGAGTTTAGATATCTATTATCAATCTCTATTTTAAAGGTAAGAAAATTGAAGTTTAGAGAATTTAGATGTCTTACAGTAAGTCAAGGATTAAGTTTCCATCCTCTGACAGCAAATGCCAGGCTTTTCCCATGGCACCATGCTACCTCCCCAAAACTACTTCACCTTAAATATTTAAGACATAATTCATGACAAATAATGTGAAAAGCCCTTGAGAATGAAAAGTTTGAAACTTTGGGTGTATGGAAAAAATATGGATGGTTGAATATTGACTCTGCTCCCAAAGGGTTAGAGATTCCTAGGGAGAAATATATGTAAGGATAAGAAGCTCAATATGGGTAGAGACATTTTATCTCCATTCACAGGAAAGGTTAGGTAAGTTATTCTGCAATTCTGTTTACTTTCCAATTCCCAGTCTTGCAGTTCAGAGAAAATTCTTTTAAGTGCTCCTATGGAAAGCTGATGATTTTCATTTTCAGACTTCTCACTGCTAAGAAATAAAGAAATATTAAATGCTGAAAGAAAATCCTATCTGTTATTTCCTCTACTTTCCCATTCCATATATCCACAGGAAGCTGGGAAGTTTGAGGGGAAAACATAATGTTAGCAATGTGGTATCCAGGAAAGAGCAATGCACTGGAAGCCAGGAAGCCTGGGCTCTAATCTTGCATGAACCAATAAATCACTGACCTGTAGCAAGTTGCCCTCGCTCTCTAAGCTTCACTTTCCACATGTCAATATGGAAGGGATCAGTCTAAAGTCCAGTTCTATCATTCTATGATTTTGTAGAATAAAATAGCAAAATTTTCATCATGCTTTAGGGGTTAAACAGAACTTTACAGACATTTTCTTTGATTCTTCTTCAAAACTTGTGAGGCGGGTTCTATAATCTCTATTTTACAGAGGAGGAAACTGAGGCACAGAAGTTAAGTGATTTGTCCAGGGTCACGGGGTATAAAATGTTTGTGGAGGGGGGCAAAAATCCAGCTTTTCCTGACTTGAAGTTAAGTACTCCGGATGTCAATGCTTCATTGCTATTTGCACAATCCCAATTTCAAAACATCTTTTTGCACTTTGGTTTTGGGATTCTTTGCTGCACTTAAATACTTCCAGTCACTTCTTTTTCCAAATGATAAACACAGAGTTTGACATTTGTGGGAGAATCACTCCTGAGCAACAGTAAGCTTATGCTTACTTGAATATTTGATAAAGAGTTACCTTTAATTTTACCTGACTAACCTCATTGGTGTTTTATTCATGGGGAAGACTGGTAGGAGATAGGAGACACCACTGTCTTGTGATAGCACACAGAATAGAAATTACAATTAGCCTATCTGGTCCCAGGAGCTAAACTAGAAGGAATCACTGTAGGAGAAGGAATATTACAGTGCAGGAGTGGGGGACAGTTGCATGGAAGAATATTTTAATTTCATATAATGAAAACAAAAACCCAGCAATTAGAGTTCTCCAGAAGTGAAGTGGGATGCTTCAGGAGAAGGAGGAGGTAGTATCTTTAGTAAAGATCTTCAAAAGAAAGCTAAATAGGCACATTTCAGGGGATGTTTTATGAGAGATTCTTGATCAGATATAGGCTAAAGTATAAGTTCTCCATGATCCCTTCTAATGTTGAGGTTCTGTGTTTCTATAAGTACAACTTTCTTGCCACGATCCACTAAGAAAAAGGGATATTTAAAGACCTATTGGATGTCTCTGTCCAGTAATAAATTGTGAACAATTGCTGGAGCAGTAAAAAACTGCTTAACATGCATACACGAGATCAAATGAGTTCCAGGAATCTTTGCGATAATATCATGTATGTACAGTGTTTGGAAGTGAAAAGTGTTCTGATCAGCAAAACTATTTGATCTGGCAAGACAAAAGGTTGTAATTTCTGTCCAGTCCCAGAGTGCATGCTGTAAAGAGGTTGACTTTTACTTTCCTTTGCCTTTTCTATCTTAGTCTCGTTTGCCATGGAAAGAAAATGTTACTGAAGCTCGCTTCTGAGTTGCTTTGGCTCCCATGGTTGGATTGTAACTAAAAAGAATCACAAAGGATTCTGAGCTGAGGAGACCTCAAACATTAGGCAAGGGGCCCATATTGAGTTCTTCCTTTTCCATAAGAAAAATTCCAATTTATTTAATATTCTAGATATGAGATCACCAACTTCTACCATAGCATAAGGAAGTTGTTGCCATAGCAACTTAAACAACCGCACAAAAACAGATGCTATAAATGTCCTTGAACACTTGCCATGTCTATGCAGTCTCCAAATAACTCATAAATTGAGTAAAATGTCGGGGGTGGGGTGAAGAGAGAAAAAGATTGCTTTTCTTTTCTTTACTTTGAAATTCTGAGTAGGTTAGTTTGAATGGCTAAGACAATCAACTCTGTTGTGATCTACACAGCTAAAGATGTCTCCTTTTCAAAAAGGGAGATGCCTGATGGTGCAAAGAAAACAATTAAATATGCCTGACCCTCAAGGAGATTATGTTCCATTAAAGTGAATTAAAGAATAGAGTAATTATTTATGGTTATATGAATTGACCATAGGGGAAACCTAATGTTCTCCAAATTAAACTGAATGGATGACTAGAGATGATACTGACTTATAGTAGGAGACGGGCTTGGCATGTAAAGGGACAGACTTTGTCTTTATCCTTTTCAAGCACCCTTGAATGACCAATAAATTGTTATAAAACTAGTCTTTACAGGAAAATCTACCTGAAGCATTCCCACCAATGTTCACATAGAGGATGATTATAGGGTATACAACTGAATGCAGCATTTTAGATCAAAGTAAGTTTTTTTTTATCCTTAATTAGTATGAAATGAACTTAACTTGAAACATTTTAAAGCTGACATGCTATTTGGTCAAGAACATAATCATATTTGCCCGTGTCTGTAGATTTAAAAATCAGGAATGCTAAGTTAATAGGATTCTGAAGCTCAAGTCCATTGGGGTGACAGGGAAGGATGTATTGCTAGTAATGGATAAAACTTAATGTTCAAACAAATCTTGCTTCTCTTAAAGAACTCTTAGTGAGGCAGAAAGGAGAAATACTTTGGGGAAAACTTGTGGTATTCTATGGGATTACTGGCCCCCAAAAATCATTTAAGGCTGATAGAATCATAGATTTAGAGCTAACCCCCTCATGTAATAGCTAAGAAAATTCAGCTCCAGAGAAATGACTTATTCAAACTCACATAGGTAGAAAGTAGCAGAATTAGAATTTAAAACTAAGTTCTTCTTTGTTTAGATAGAAATAAAATAAGAAATTCTGTTTTAATCAAACTTGTTTTTCATTACAACTATAACTGTTTTCCTGTGAATAGTATTGTAACAAATCTTCGTAAGGACATCTGGTGATTTCTGTTGTATTTTTTCCTTTGCTCTTGAAGAGGACCATGACATCAGGGAGATGATGACATGACTTGAAGTTGACTTTCATTTGGGTGAGGGAGGTCTTTGCACAGGCCTGGTGACTTAAACTAGTGATAAATAAATAAATATATATATATATGTATATATATATATATATATATATATATATATATATATATATATATATATCACTTGGCTCTTCTCACTAGTGCATTTCTGTACCATATAAATATATAAATAACTTCCCAAAAATTAGAACTATCCAAAAGTGACTATAAAGCCTTGGAAGAAAATGGTTTATAATTTGTCATTCAATGGCAAGCAATCAACAAACATTTGTTAACTTTTTATTATATTTTGGGGTGGCTAGATGTCTTAGTGAAAAAAGTACTGCGTCTGCAGTCAGCAAGACCTGAGTTCAAATCTGGTATCAGATACTTAATAACTGTGTTGCCCTGGGCAATCCACTTAACCTCTGTTTGCCTTAATCCACTGGAGAAGGAAATAGCAAGCTGCTTCATTATCTTTGTCAAGAAAACCCCATGGACTATATACTTCATGGGGTGGCAGAGTGAGACATGACTGGATGACTGAACAACATATTCTGGACACTATGTGGTAGGTCCTAGGACACAGATAAAAGGAATGATATAATCCCTTCTACCAAAGAGTTTACAATCTAACTGGGGAGACAGCAAAAATAGAGGAATGTATTCCTAAAAATCTCGAATGAATAAATAATGTGCACAAAGTAGTTGATATCTATCTTTTGACTTTTTGTCCCTTATATCTGTCAATGCATTCCTCTCCCTGCATCTGTCTAGATTGGGCCCTTTGTCTCAGAGGCAGGAATGGAGAGAGTACAGGGAGAAGAAACAACTAGAATGATTTATGATTTCATGAGTATATACATCAAAGACATTGTGCCAATCTTTTTGTGCATCTTTTTCTATCTTATTCATAATTTCTTTATTTAGCATGTACCTGGGATCTTCTCAGTCCACAGTGTTTTTAAAGAAGGAGAGCACTCTCTGCACTCATGAGTATAAAACATTTCCTTCTTTTCATTAATTAATTAGTTTCTATGAAGGTGAGAGTCATAAGCAGGGTTATAAAAAGTCAGATATGACTGAAAAACAACTGAACAACAACAATCTCTTAACAATCAAAGTTAATAACTAAGAAATTGAATGATGAGTGAAGCTAATAATTGCATTTCTACTCGTATATATATTTTTTGTGATGTTATCAATAAAGTATGTATTTAGATTTAAAGAGGATGGGACTTCGGTGTTTTTATTCCCTGAGATGTGGAACTGAACTTAATTACCAACCTAGAATTTTGAATCAAATTTCAAAGCTAAGATCACAATTTAGAATGAAAGGGAAGGAGAAAATTTCATCAGAGTACTTGAAATGACTCAGGTAGTGTTAAGTATTTCTGACTCCTTTGCCATGGTGAAGTTGGTAGGTTTCTCTTCTTTTATACGTTGAGGTACCAAGTGAAGAATTTTCATAAGGTAGGAAATAGGCCATAAGCCTTTAAGAGGAATAAATAAATAAAACAATAAGCCTTTAAGAGGAATGCTCTCCCTTCTCATCTCTCCCCGCTGACATCCCTCAAGTCCCAACCAAAATTTCACTATCTAGAAGAACTATTTCTTAAATGTCTTTAATTCTAGTGCCGTACTTCATTGTTTATTTGTAATTTTTGCTGCTGATGCATACATAAAGTGTGTAGCTTGTTCCTACACAATTGTTAGCACGCTGTCTCCCCTGTTAGACTCTTACCTCCTTGAGAGCAGCGACAGTCTTTTAGTCTTCATTATATTCCCAGTGCTTAACAGAAGCCCTGGAACGTATTCGTCATTTTATAAATGTTTATTAACTGACTAATCTCACTCTTTACCAGTTCATACACATTTTCCTTTTCTTCTCTGAATTCATTACTTTTGTCATTTATTCTAGGAAAATAATATATCACTACATTCATGCAACTTAACTTATTCACCTATTCTTTACTCGATATGAATCCATTTTGTTTCCAATTCTTTGCTACAACAAAAATGTACTGCTATAAATATTTTTGTTGATATAGGAATTTTCCCCCTTACTTTCACTTCTTTGGGGTATAAGCCTACTAGTGTTATCTCTGAGTCAAATGTATTAGAGAATTGTCCAAGGTCAAATAGGTAGCAAACATCGTTTTTTTCTCCAAAATTGTTATCCAGAGTGGCCCTGCCAATTGACAGTTCTATCCAGATTACCTTCAAAGCATACCTGTCTTCTGAAACCCTCTACAATTATTGTCGTTTTCTATTTTTGTCCTCTCTGCCAATCTGATTGGTGTGAACTGAAATCTCAGTGTTATTTTAGTTTACTTTTCTCTTATTATTAATGATTTAGAGTACCTTTCATATAGTTGTCATTAGTTTGCATTTCTTCTTTTGACAACTTCATATTTTCTGATCATTTATTGGAGAATAATTCCTGTTCTTATATATTTATTTCAATTGTCTATATATCTTGAAATGTAGAATAGATATGTTTGCTTCATATTCTCTTCCCCCCAATTAACCATTTATCTTTTATTTCTTGTTGCATTGCTTTTGTTTGTGCAAAAATTTTTAAATGGTATGTAGTAAAAAATGTCTATTTTCTCTCCTGTGATATTCTCCATCCCCTGTTTGGTCAAGAACTCTTCCCTGATTCATAGTTGGGAAAGGCATTTTCTTTCAATTGTCTCTCATTTGTTTATGATGTGATCCTATGTACCCAGGCTATGTGTTCATTAGCAATTTACTGTGGTAAATGAAATGAGATCTATCTGATCCAGAGGTTTCAACACACAACTCACAACTTTCCATTGAGTGTTTGTATATAAAATATAATTGGGAGATATTTAACAAAATAAAAAATATAATAAGACATAGATAATATTAATATATGGTTTTCAAGTCAATATGTAACCCACAGGAATATTTGTGTATAGGTTAGTTTGCTGATTTCTATTTAAGTTTGACACCACTGTTCTAAGCCCTTAGTTAAATATATAAAATTATAGCTTGTGCCAAAGTGCATTCACACACTTATTTGGATGAATTTAGATTTTTAAAAGAAACTGTTGAATTCATTTATTATTAAATTTAGTTATGAAGAGGACCTCAGGAATCTTCTAATCTAATCGTCTCAGTTTACATATGAAGAAACAGGCACCCAGGGAGTTGAAACTATCTTCCTCAGACAAAGTCTCAGAAGTGGTAAGTAGCAAACATGAGATTGGAATGCAAGTCTCCTTATTCCAAGTCTGTTGCCTCATTGCTATGCCAGTTCTCCCAATCCAGTCAGCCAGGTAATTTTATAACAATGAGTTTGCACAAGTTTTTCTCTATTTTGGTTTGGCACGGGTCACACATAGGTTATTACTGTCCTAGCTACTTTGTTAAATTAGTGCATTAATAAATGTGTGTCATT
The DNA here is from genome assembly GCF_028583685.1 of Petaurus breviceps papuanus. Taxonomy (NCBI): domain Eukaryota; kingdom Metazoa; phylum Chordata; class Mammalia; order Diprotodontia; family Petauridae; genus Petaurus; species Petaurus breviceps. Next base: position 9,354,705 of record NW_027187360.1, on the reverse strand, counting down.
TAAAAATAAATCCCCTTTAAACACATTGAAACAGTTTCTTCAGGAATGAAATTTCTGCTCAAAGAGAATAGTCCAAAATTCACAAGCCAATTGTCCTAAAAACTTCTTTGATTTGATGTTGCTTATGGGTTGTTATGTTTTAAAACCCCATGTGTTTGTGAGCCCTGAGAATTGCTCAAGAAAATGATGACATTTTGGATCAAAATTGTGAAGATGCTGAGATTTTCTGAAGATGAGAATAAATATTTTAGTACCATTCAATTTAACTACCCAGATTTAAGAGTGCTCTAGCCCATTAAAAAGTAATAATAACCATTTTTTTCCATTTCCATGTCTCCTCCTTTTCCCATTGGTGCTCTTATTCAATTGTATTTCAGGGAAGCTTTAGGCTCTCTCTTCCCAACCTTTTAACTGCTGGCAGGTATATGCAGGACATAAAAACAATGTTACAGCTCCAATGAAACCTCTTTACAGTCAACTTACAGTGAAATTGTTTAGAGTAGGATGGACGGAATAAAAATCTTGGTAGTTTTAAAGTGCTACAATGCTTCCTTAGCATTCTTCAATTTATTTTTATCTACTTAGATGCCATGGTTATTCTGCTTATGGTAGCTGATTACAACCAAATAAATGAATCTATAAACATTTATTGAGCACCTACTATGTTCTAGGTATAGTGCTAGGTATTGGAGATAGAACAATTCAGTCTTAAAAGTAGGGTCATGATCTAAGTTCATTTAAGCATCTTTACTTGTTTGGCATTCTCAGTATTCTCATCACCATTGTAATCTCTATATTTAGTTTATCTAAGAGGGATAAGTTTTCCTTCTTCCCACTCCTATCCTCCACCATTCTATGATCATTAATAGATTACATTTAGGCTGAAACTTCCCTTTAGTAACAAAGATAGAAAGAGCACTGGGTCTGGAATCAGTGGACCTAGGTTAAAATACCACTTCAGACATTCATGACTTGTGTGACTTTGGACAAATCAGTTAAACTCCCTGGGCTTCAGTTCTTCAGCTATAAAATAAGGGGATTGGACTGGATGAGCTTTAAAATCAGTCCTGCTCTGAATCTATAATACTACGTCCTTCTGAACCAATGAGCTGAGAAAATTTCCTACTAGCTAATAAAATAACCACAAAATCTCTGAATTTCAGAACTGGAAGGGACGTTAGCATCTATTTAGTCCAATTCATACATGAAAGGAATCTCCACCATAACATACCCAGTCTATGATTGTCTAACACCTGTCTGAATACGAAAACTCCCTTGGTGTTTGGTTTGAGTGGGGAGTTCAATCAAGCTGGTTGTTTGGTACAATATTGACAATGCTGTCTCTTTGATGGATTTTTGCCACTTTTCATGTTGGTGTCATGCACACTAATGTAGCACTAGAGTGACACAGACTGAGTGAAAGACAAAACTTAAGCCATGTTTACAAGGCATAGGGAAGCATCATAAAATAATAGTGGTGATGATGATGATATATAAAGCACTTTAACATTTGCAAAGTTTTTATGTACATTATTTTATCTGGTTTTTGCAACTACCCAGTTAGGTGCTACCATTATCTCTACTTTAATCATAATAAGAAAGAAAGGCAAAGTGACGTACTTGTGGTCATACTAGCTAGTAATCGTCAGATGTGGAATTTACATCCAGTTCTTCTTAACTCTAGGTTCCAAGGTTGTAACACTATTGCACATTGAATTCGGGGGTGGGAGCATTGAGGTATTTTGCCTGCAGTCTACACTCTGCTTCTCAGTCCTGGTACGATTTCTAAACATTTTATACCACCTTTTTGGTTCTTATTTTCTTCACTTAGAAAATTTGGGATCTGGACTAAATGAATTCCTAGATCACTTCTGTGTCTACGTTCTGAGATCTGTTTTGAAAATTGTTATTTTTTGTTACCTAAATTATCCAGATTATTCCTTCATACTGCATGCTTCATATTTCATTAGTCCTATTCCATTAAAGACATGAGTACAAAGACATCTAAGTTACCTATAATGCCATCTTTTATTTTAGATTGAAATAGAAATATTAGATTAAATTTTTTTTGCATTTTTGCTGAATGCAATCATGTATCTTCATATACATATGCATATGTGTGTGTATGTGTGTGTGTCTTTACCTGTCTCAGTTCCCTCATCTGGTTCACAGAGTGAGATAAAATATGTCTAATATTTAAGGACTAATAAGGCAGCTAGGTAGTACAATGAATAGAGTTGGTAAAGGCAGAGTTAGGAAGACCTGATGTCAAATCCTATCTCAGATTTTACTAGCTATGTGACACTGGGCAAGCGACTTAATCTTTCTCAAACTCAGTTTCCTCATCTGTAAAGTGAGGATAATAATAGCACTTATATCCCAGGGTTATTGTTGACATAATATCTGAGAAATGCTTTGCAAATCTTAAAGTGCTATATAATTGCTAGTTATTTTTATTTTTAAATACTACTACAAAAATAAGTATTACTATTTAATTACTACTATAACTATTATGATTACTACAACTATTACAATTACTGCTGCTACTACAGGATTCACAGGGAGTGGGATACTTAACCCATTACCTTTCTTTACTCAGCCCTTTGCTCTGGACTCAGGAATGGAGACTAGACCAGAATCAGTTCTAGGAGAGCTTAGTTTCTACTGAGAAGGAAGAGAGGCTCATTTTGCTCATAGTCTTCAAATCATTAAACCCTGATAACATAGTAACAGAAATTAACATACTACTGTAATGCCATGCACAGAAGTTTTCCAGAAGAATTGCTACTTTGAACAGCTTTTTTTTGGTTCTGATTACTCAGTATAGTGATCACTCTATTCCATAACAAAAGCAAAACATCCATGGAAAATCAAAATATAGCAGATTTCAAAATACAGCATTCACCAAGTATAATTTAATAATTTCCAAGTACTACTCCACCCCTGGACATTACATTCATTTAGTCAATCACAAAGCCCCTCTTCTCAAATGGAGATTAGTTTCCAGTTATAAGTAAAGTACATTCATTTGGTCAGTCACAGAGCACAAAAAAGTCAAAAGTGTCCCACCCTTGGATCACAACTGAATATGCCATCTACCCCAGAGTTACAAGCTTAAGCACAGCATTTAATACCTAAAGAGAGGTCTTTTCTTCATCTTGACCCGAGGCAAGTTCTCAGCAATCTTTGTTCCTGGGGAGACAAAGTTTAGCAAGGCCACAAGATACATTGCCAATGTCCTCTTTAGTTAATTCATTCTCTGTCTGCAGAACAGTCCTAGGATCCCTGAAAACATGAGCAAAACCTTCTTCCAGGATTTCTATAAACATACAACAAGAAAATCCTTCTTTAGGGCTTCTGAACCAACAACAAGGTTCTGGGACCTCTGCAACAACAGCACTGTCCTTCACCAGTGGACACAATTCATTCTCTGTCTGCAGAACAGTCTCTGGACCCCTGAACCAGCAGCAAGATTCCAGGACCTCTGCAACAACAGCACTGTCCTTCACCAGTGGATTAATCTTGCAAAACAACATCAAAACAGACAGACAAAACACCAGCATAACAGCCATGTCTCCTCAGTCCTTGGCAGCTCTGGGTAACAGCTCTCAAAAGTCCTGGGCAGTTCAAAATGGCCCTCAGAAATCCTCTCCATCTCTGCCTCCACTATGCTGCTTCCAAAAAATTCTTCTGCCTCTCTTTCTGCTTGTGCCTCTCTAAATTCACATCACCACCTCCTCCTAGTTCAGTCCTTTTCTTTTCATGTTAACAAGTCCATCCCACAAGTGGGATTCACAAGCTCTGGGTTTTAACACAATCAATCCAAAAACCAAGCCAATACAGGGGGATCTTTAAATTCCATTACTATTACAACTACCTGGTACACAATTTAGTAAATATTGTCTCAACCTCTCTCTCACCCTTTCTGTCTCTCTGCTTCTCTTTGTGTGTCTCTCTGTCTCTGTATCTCTGTCTCTCTTTCTCTGTATGTGTGTGTGTCTTCTTCCTCTCTCTGCCTCACCTTCCTCCAAATCCAGTGCTTAGTCATAGACTTGATCCTCTCCCCACCACAGAGAAAAGATTTAAAACAACTGACCCACTTTCAGTCACAGGATTTTATGAAACTGATGTAAGGGAGTGGGTAGTTAGCTTCATTTTTTTTTTAGTTTAGAATCAGAGAAGATGAGAGGGTGGGGCTATCCAGTTCTTTCTGCCACATAAGCAATTGCATTTTCTCCACATGATACTAAGGCTAATTAACTCTGATTCTCTCATTCATCTCAAATTGCATCATTTATTATAATGGCTTAACCTAGCTGAGGTAGTCCCCTTACTAGAAACCCATCACTAGTCTCTGCTCTGGCTCCCTGGAAGTGTGTGAAATATGGGCAGGACTATACCAGTTTCATGTTATTTCATGGCAAATGGTAACTTAGCAACAGAAGCACAATTGATGGAGGAAAGACTATTCCCCTAAATCATCTATTTAGACGCGATTCAAATAGGGAGAATATATATTAAAAAATAAGTAGGCAAGTATTGCCTTACTGAAGTCTATTTAACTACAAAAGAATTACCCTGACAGTGTTTGGGAGATCTTTCATCACCCTACCCTAGCAATATACCTTAGCCAATGTACCACAGCCAAGTCATTAGTTCAGTGTTCTACCTTGGCCAAACTGTTTTTAAAAATTAGTCAAATTGGATTTTTTTATTACATGGACTCCTCTCTCCCTCAGCCCCCCACACCCTTTAAGAACAGACTTCTCAATGGAGTCCTTCCTACTTGCCTTAGTTTGTGAAATTTTTTGCTATGAATTACCTCACACACCTGCACATTGAGAGATGACTCCTAATTTAGTATCCTGGATGACTTGACTAAAAAAGCCATAGCTTATCTCATACAAATGAGCATCAAACATTTTGGACTAACTTTAACTCTGAAAGTTCATTGTTGCTAAAAGTTCAGGATAAATTGAAGGCTAAAGAAACCAACTCATTTTTTCCAGCTTCAGCTCCCTTTGATTCAACAAGCATTTATTATTAGGTATCTAAATTGCTGAAGAGCATCATAGGAGAAGTAATACCAAATGTACAGAAAGTAAGCCTTGAAGCCATATTTGGGTTTGAGTTCCAATTCTGACTCATATTAGCTTTGTGACCCTGGTTAGTCCCTAAACTTCTCAGTGTGCCAAACAACTCCCAAGCTAAAGCTGCAGAGAGGATACTGATCTGTATCCATAGGAGCTTCCATACCTAGTAGTTCCCTCCATCAATAAAATGACAGGTCCAGTCCTTATCCTCTAATGGTTAGATGACTGCCAAAATAGCCTCTTTTACTTATACCTTATTACACCACTTCTCATTAACATATGTGTGTGTGTGTTTATAAAATCACCTACAACATTTAAAGAGTAGGTGAATAGGCCGAGTACTCCTAGGTTCACCAGTCTACCTGGCCCCCATTCTATGCACACTTCTGACTGTGTTCAAATCACTGCATGATGTACCAAGTATACAAAGGCAAAATGAAATCTAGGCTCTGTCCTCAGGGAATTTACAGTAGCTTCTAAACTGGATTGGGGGTGGGATGGGATATAACAAGCTCATAGTTAAATAAGCAAAAGATAAACAGAGGAGGAAGAGAAGAGTAAGACTGTCTGGCAGAGGAGGGTGTAACAAGAAAGGTCCTTCCATTGGAGGGAGGTCATGAGCTTAACCTTGAAACAAAGCATTCTAAGAGACAGAGGTGAGGAAGAAGAGCACCCCAGGTTTAGAAGCCAGTTTGTGGTGAAAACTGAGAGACAGGAAACACAATACTCTAGTAAGCTAGTTTGTTGCCTCCCCCTCCCCGGGGGAAAAGGAAAATAAGTATTTGACATGAGGTCTATTGGGGATGCTTAACCTAAGGCATTCCCATTTGGCCAGACTTGCCATAGATTCTGCTTCCCTGGAATGGGTCTAGAGACTATAGTGTCATTTCTATATAAGATATAGCATTAGAAGGGAAGTTATGGAACATAATATAGAGTGGGTATGATAGTATTTGTACTAACTTCCTCACTGGGGTATTGTGGAAAAGCATTTTGTAAACGTTGAAGTGCTATAGACAGTAAGCTATAAACTCTTTTTGGTCAGGAGTCATATTTTGTTCTCAACATCATTGGATCATAGGTCTAGAGCTGGAAGGGAAATCAAAGGCCATCTAGTCAAGCACCCTGATTTTATAGATGAGAGCACTGAGGCCATAGATGGTTTAGTGATTCAGTGTAGGCTCAGGCTGGTAGGGATCATCAGAGACCTGATTTGGACCTTAGACCTCCAACTGTAGAGTCAGTACTGTTTCCTCTTTACCAGTTCTTTAGTAATTTCCCACAGGGCAATGCTTGCTACACAATAAGCAATCATGTAAAATCTATTTGCTTGATTCCTGATGCCTCCTCAAAAGCAGAAGTTTCCTTTATATGGTTTCATAGTAACATGGGGAAATGTTCTCCGTTATGATTCCTGGGCTCTGAAAGTTAATCAAGAAAAAGTGTTTGAGTTGGAATCAGACAAGACATGGGTATGAATTCCATTTATGATACTTATGTAAATATTAGCAAATCATTTTACTTATTTCACTCAACTTCCTTAACTCTAAGAAAGAGGCATTAGTATCTACCTCCTCAGGATGCTATAATTATACAAATGAGGTAATTTATGCAAAATTCTTGTAAAAAACTTATGTTGGGGCAGCCAGGTGGCTCAGTGAGTAAGAGCACAGGCCCCAGAGTCGGGATGACCTGGGATCGAATCTGGACGCAGGTACTTAGCACCACATCCAGAAATAACTGGCCGTGTAACCTTGAGCAAGTTACTTAACCCCAATTGCTTAAAAAAAAAAACTTATGTTAAAGGTTGTCTATACATGTCGCCATTGTTATTAATGAATGCCCCTTTCCCGTGCTACTTGCTATAGGCTTATTTTAAGGTAAGAGACCGCATGATGTAGTAGACAGGATATTGGACTTGGAGTTAAAGAGATCTGGTTTCAAATCCTCTCCCTATCACTTAATGGCTATGTGAATATGAACAAATCATTCCAGTATCTCCATCTGTAAAAGAATGATAATAATAGTACCTATCTATTAGGATTGTTATGTTATAAAAAGAGATAAAGTAACACATTTTGAAAACCTTAAAGCACTATAGAAATGCTAGATATCATTTTCACATGAGAAATACAGATTTACTGGCCTCTTAGGTATCATCATACTCTAATTCTATGCTCTAAATCTTTCCTACAATAACACAGTTATGAATATGACCCAAAAAAACAAGTTGGCACTAATAATGCAAAATATTGTCATTTCTAATTCTATAACATCTCTCAGGTTCATGCCTTCCTCTCCATTCACATGGTTAGCACTTTTGCTGAGGATCCTATCTCCTTTCACCTGGAATGTATTAAAGACTTCTCAATAAATCTGCCTGTCTCAAGTCTCTCTGCATTCTGGTTCCTCTTTGACAGAGCTTTCAAAATGATTCTTCTCAAGCTCCCCTTCCTATACTATCCAGTGCAGTCAAAATATTTTTCTCTATTCCTTACACATAGAATTCCCATCTCCCATCCTTGTGCCTTTGCCGTAATTGGAATGAACTTCTTTGCTTCTGCTTTATAGAACCTTCATATCCTTCAGATATGAACACCACATTCTAGATGATGCCCTTTTCTGATTCTTTCATGTGGTAGGCAGGCCAGTGAATTAAAGTGCTGGACCTGGAGTCAGGGAGAAATCAATTCACATCTGGTCTTTAGGTAAGTCACTTAACATCTATTCATCAGAGTTTTCTCAACTGTAAAAGGGGGATAATAATAACACCTATATCCCAGGGTTCAAATGTAAGGATCAAATGGTGGTAATATTTGTAATGTCCTTAGTATAGAACCTAGAGTATGGTTGATACTACTACTGTTTCAGGATCTTCTGTGTAAGGAAAAGTACATGACTCTCCAATACCTCTTCCCCACAGCTACCCAGGCTGCATTTAACAATATTTGCACATGGAACCACAAAACTCCAATTTTTTCCTCACATGAACAGAAATATACTTAACAGATTCCTTAGTTTGAAATCATCCAGCCTCCTCTTGATGAGGTCAAAAGATGAGGCACTGATTACCTCCAGAGGTAAACCATTTCACTTTTGCACAGTTCTATTTTGTTAAAAGGTTTTTTTTTTCTCCTATCAAGAAAAGATTTTTCTCTGTGTGTCTTCTGGATATTTTCTCTACTACCAAGATGAAGCCATTTAATTAATAAATGCTTATTAATTGCTTAAAATACACTAGGTTCTAGGGATTTATGCAAATCTAGCAATAAAACAGTCTGTTACCACAAGGAACTTACATGCTCACATGCAATTAAATACAAATTTTCATAATGTAAATACAAAGTAAATTGGAAGAAAGACATTTGTGGCCAAGGGATCTGGAATTGTTGCTTGCGCTGAGCTTTGAAGAAAACCAAGTATGTTAAGGGGTAAAAGTCAGGTTTTGAGGATGTATTCTAGGCATGGGAGAAGGTGGGTGGGGGAAGAGGGTGGGAGCATTTTTAAAGACACAGAGATGAGAAATGGGATGTTTGAGTCAGGAACAGCAAGTGAACTTTCACTGGAACATAAAATGTACCAAGGAAAGAAGTATGCAATCAGTCTAGAAAGTCAGCCTGTAGACAGATTGTGAAGGGCTTTCAATGACAAACGCAGGAGAAGATATTTTATTCTAGAGGCAATAGGAAACCACAGTGGCTTTTTAACGTGAATGACAAGGTCAAACCCATGTTTTAGAAATGCCACTCTGGAGTTATGCACAAGATGGATTAAAAAGGGGAAGGGCAGGAACCAGAGTAAACTGGACACCAGTTGATGGAGGGGAACTGGATAGACAGAAACAAGAAGGGAGGACATTAAGGATATGAGAACAGCATGATCAAGATGCAGAAGTAGTTAATTTTCAACTTTTCTTATTCTAGTTGGTATATTTGAAGTATTATTATGTTATTTAGTGTTGTTAATCTGTTTGCATGTCTGTCTCTGTGTATGATTTACCTTCTTTTTAAAGTATCTTGGAGGGATTATATGCTCATGATAGATGAGTTTTCTTTCAAAGTGAATTAACCAGGAAAAAAAATTGCCCATATGCACACACATACACACATGTGTACACATATATCCATATGTGTGCACACATATATACACACCAATAATGACTACAATGTAACTGAAAAGAACAAAATAATTAAAACAGAATATTGTACAATGATCGTAAACAAGGTTAATTACAAGAGTTATGAGAATGCATCTTCTTTCCTTCTTTGTGAAGTTAGGAAATTATGGGTATGTAATATTACATATACTGCCAGGCTTGGCCATATGTGTGTTAGTTTAGTTAAATTGCTTCTTTTTCTATTCCTTTTAAAATTATTATTCTTTTTTTTTCCTTTTGAAGGGCAATTGGGGTTAAGTAACTTGCCCAAGGTTACATGGCTAGTTTTATTGTGTGGGTGTTAAGTGTTTGAGGCAGGAACTGAACTCGGGTCCTCATGACTCCGGGCTGGCGCTTTACTCACTGCACCACCTAGCCGCCCCCTAAAATTATTATTCTTAATTTCAAAGTGTTCTCTTTTTGTTTTGGACTGTGAAGTGATGTATTGAGAAATGAAGGTGATGTAAAAACAAAAGATCATGGGTATCCTTCCCCAATCAAACCTCTTTGGGAGCATATTCTGTCACTATTCCTAGCAATATGGGAAAACATTTGCTTCTACAATTTAGACCCATCACTGGGTTGAGTCCTCCTGATCAGTTGCTGAACCAGGGCTCCATGAATATACTAAAGGGGTAATCCCCTCACACACTCCTAATTCTCTTTCTTGTTGTCTTAGACATGTAAGGATTATTCAAAACTTCACCCAGGAATGAGGTTACAAAATGATAACAACAAACATTTTTTTTTTGAGGGGAGAAGGATCGGCAATTTGGGTTAAGTGACTTGCCCAAGGTCACATGGCTATTAAGTATTAAGTGTCTGAGGCCAGATTTGAACTCAGGTCCTCCTGACTCCAGGACCAGTGCCCTATTTACTGCACCACCTAGGTGCCCCAACAAACATTTTTAAAGGGAAAAAAACCACATTTAATTCTATGTTACAATATGCTCTAGGATTTAGCCTTCTTTGTAACATGTAACTGGTTACCAAATAAATACTGCCAAGAATGGCATTACAGATATACACTTACATAAACATTTCTTGTTATGAATTGAATGGAAACTCTTTGATGACCAGGTCTTAGTTTTTCCTTCTTTCTATCCCAGTACCATGTACAATTCATTGTTTATCATCAGAATTTAATGCTTATTAATCGAAATGCATTGCTCTCTCTTCCAAGTTACATCTTAAATGACTTTCTGGCCCCTGACCCAAATAGTCCTCACTCTGTCTTTACCCCATGTTATCGCCACCAAAAAAACAACACCACCATCTTGTTTGATTTTTAATACCATAGTTGACTTTCATCTGGTGTCAAAGTAGATCTTGAAGGTTAGGATGACAAGCTGGAGAGAGTTACAGAAGAAAGGGATACAGGAGATGACTCAAGTCTATTCACATAGTCTACAGTTTGCCACAACCATACCAAAGAATAGTTCTTTTTTGAGATTTGACAGTCTCCACTATCCTAAGGGTGTGAATTCAATTAGAAAAACATGACATTTAAGTTTCTAAGGATATAAACAGTGTACAAAATCAATATAGCTTTATAAAACAAAGAATAGCAATGGTTCACATTTATATAGTGTTCTACAGATAGAGATCACTTTCCTACACATATTAACTTTTTAAAACTCACAACAGTACTATAGAGAAAGTACTATTTGCTCTATTTTGCAGATGGGAAAACCAAAGTCCAATGAGAAAATGATTAACTCAAGTTAATTCAGAGCTAGATCAAAGAAACCCAATTTCTGGCATGAATCTCAGTCAGACTTCTAATGGTGTCTTATAGTACATTGAAAAGATCATCGAATTTGAAATCCGAAGAACTAAAATCTAAGTTCTGCCACTTACTAACTGTGTGACTATGGGTAAATCAAAAGATCATGGATTTGGAGCTGGAAGGAACCTGAGAGTTCACCTAACTCAGCTCCCCTCATTTTATAGATGCAGAGACTAGGGCCTAGAGAAGGCAAATGATTCGGTCTAAGGTCCCCCAGCCAGTAAGAGGAAGAGTTGGGGTTTGAACTCAGGTCCTCTAAATCCAAAGCTCTTCCTGCTGCATCACATATCTCCCTAAATTTTAGTTTCCTAAGTTGTAAAACTGGGATAATAATTGGATTAGCCATACTTCTGGTATCTACTTACATTAAATGTTTGGATCTAATGACTGTATTTAAAGTCCTGTGTAAATCTTTTTTTTTTTTTTAAAGCAATTGGGGTTCTGATTCCAGGTCTCCTGACTCCAGAGCTGGCGCTCTTACTCACTGCGCCACCTGGCCACCCCAGTCCTGTGTAAATCTTAAATTGCAATAGAAATGTAGACAATCACTATGGCAATGTGCAGAGGATGGACCTCCCCTATAAAGTCTTGATACTTCAATATGGCCTGGAACAGATTAGAACTTGAAGGGACTCTATCGGTAATTGATTAGGAAATCATGAGGCTATACAGATTTAAAGATAAAAGGAAACTCAGAGGTCAAGATAAACTCTTTTATTTTACAGATTAGGAAACTGAGACCAAGAGAAGTTAAGTGGGGGTGGCGCAGTGAGTAAAGAGCCGGCCCAGAGTCAGGAGGACTGGGGTTCAGATCTGGCCTCAGACACTTAACACCCACAAAAATAACCTAGCCATGTAACCTTGGGCAAGTTACTTAACCCCAATTGCCCTCCAAAAGGCTAAAAAAAAAAAAGACAACTTAAGTGGCTTGTTCATAATCACATAGCTAAAAGGGAGCATGACTCAAACTCAACTCTTCTTAACTTCAAGTTCAGTGTTTTATTCATCACACCACACTGTCTCTCTCCCTGCTTCTCAAAGACTTTACAGGTGAAACACAAACACTGGCAGGTCCTTCCAAAATGGAAAAGAATTGAGTACAGCCCAGTAACACACCATGTATCAGGGCACATCCCATACATAGAGCTTATATAAGTCCTGTTTTAAATTCCTTGTGCCATAAGTCCAAGACAATTGGAACCAACCCAATTTATAAAAAGGAAACAACTCAGAGGCAGACTCACTGTGTATAATTTGTATAATTACATATGCAAGTTTTATTTGTAGTCTTAAATGATAAAAATCTTTTGAAAAGGAACAAATTAAAGTGGAACAGTCGTTTGCATCCTATCTAATTTCTTATTTTTAATCTGCTGTCATCCTTAGCTAATATTTCCATTTCTCCTGCTTAGCCCAGACAGACAGGCAGAGAGGATCATCAGCACAAAGCATCCTCAAAGATAAAGAAAAACTCCTTCAAATATCAGATCAATTACCAGCAGAATATTCTGATGAGATGTCACTTGAAGTGCATTATTATTCGCAAAAGGGTATTTGGGGCAGGCATTTGCAGGAGGATAGGAAATGAATCGGAACTGCAGAAGATTAACACTGCAGGAAAACAAAAGCTTATGGACTTTGAAGCTCACATGAACAGGAGAGAACTTAGATCATTTGAGTCTATGCACAGGCTGCCTGCCTCTAGAAGAAAATATGTGCAGGCTACCATCTCATTTACATAGGTCCAATCTAAAATGGAGTGATGAGTACTTCACACTAATACCAAATGGATGAAAAGCTAACCAGAGAAGATTAAAATGACAGCCAGGTCATAAATAAAAGAGTAAGGTCTTCAAGTTGATGGGTGAAATGCTTTGCTATCAGTCTGATGAAGAGAGTTCTAATGAAAAAGACTGAGGTGTACCATGGAATCCAAGGTTCCAAAGGATTTAGAGGCATCCCTGCATCTCTTTGCAACCTAAAACCTGGAAGTAGGAAAGGTTCAAATGTTAACATGGACACCCAGTCCAGAACATCTTTTTCTTTAGAGGATCAAGGCAGTCAGTAGTCCAAAGAACTAGGTTTGCATCCCAGCTTTGTTATTTACTTTCTCTGTGATCTAGGAAAAGTCATTTTACTCCACCTCCTTGGCCCTCAGTTTCCTCATCTGTAAAATGAGGGAGTTCAACTACATAGGTTCTAAGGATACTTTCAGCTCTAAGTTGTTTTGCTTTTATTCTCACACTTGGAGGAACCAAAACGAAATCTGTCATCAAGATAACTTGAATTTATTCCTATATCTAATGTCCCATAAGGTCTTAGGGAAAGCACTTACCTTAATTGAGTAAAAGTTTCTTCTTGTATACATTCAAGGCAATGGACTAGATAATCCCTAAGAATGTTTCTCACTCTAAAATCTGTAGCTCTGTCATTAAAATTCTGAGGGACCCAAAATATAAGGCTCCTCAGAGCAGGAATCATGTCATATGGTTCTTGTGTTTCCTACTTAAAAACTCTTAGCATATGGTCATGTACATGGGAGAGATTCCTGCCAATGCTTCAAAAATACTTCCATCTTATCCAATCATTCTGTAAAAGGCATAATTTTGCTGATGGATTTATGAGAGTATTGGCTGGTACTATAGGACTTTCAATTCCATTATGATACCCTAAAATTATATCCAAGCCATAGTTCTTAGGTTAACATTTTAGGAATCATAGACTCAATTCGCAATCTGGTGAACCCTCTGCAACTCTCCTCAGAATAATGCTCTTATGAGCATAAAGATACATAAAATTACAAGAAAGACCAATAGAATTGAAATAGTTATTAATATTTTTATTTTAAAAACAAGTATGGGGGGTGGAGTCAAGATGGCAGAGTAGAAACAGGACTTCCGTGGGGTTCTGGCTTCCACCTCCACCAATTCATGTAAAAGGGGACTCTGAACAAACTTTGGAGCTACAGAACCCACAAAATGACACAGAGAAGCTAACCTCCCACTGAGGATAGCCCAGCAGACCAGCAGGAAGTGGCCAGTAGCATGCTCTGGGAGCTGATCCCAGCCCCACACTAGGATTTAACCTCAAGGCGGGCTGACCAGCTGCTGTCTGGAGGGACTTCAGATCATCAACAGCTGTGGTGGTTTCCAGAATTATCAATCCATAGATGCCAAGGACAAAGTGAAAGGTCAGTGCAGTGTGGACTTTGGGATCCAGTAGGTCAGGAGTACATCAGCTTTTGCCCACAGGGCAAGAAGCTGCTGAGGGGCCACAGATATGCAGCCCCAGCCATGTGGCTGCTTCAGCTCCAGGCTTGCAGATTGTAGGGCGAACAAGAGATCACTCTTGCTTTAACCTGCTTGGATCTGGATTTCAGTCTAGGGTGGAGGTCCTGGGGTGTGTGAACAGATTGCCAGAGCATATGGAGGCTTCAGAGAGGGCACCCAACAAATACCTTCTGCAGCTGAGAAAACCCCAGCATTTGATATGAAGCTCCCCTGTCTGTTAGCAGAGTCCTACTGTGGCAAAAATCCTGAACATCAAGTAATTGAGTGGCAAAATGAGCAAACAAGGGAAGCAAAGAAAACAGAGGAACCCAACTTTACACTTTTGGGGGGACAAAAAAGATCAAAGCATGGAACAGGAGGAAGGAAGTGAAGTCAGAACTCTTGCACTAAAAGCTTCCAAGAAAAATACAAGCTGGTTACAGACCATAGAGGACCTTACAAAGGATTTTGAAAAGCAAGTAAGAGAAGTGGAGGAAAAATTGGGAAGAGAAATGAGAACGTTGCAAGAAAATTATGAAATGAGAGTCAACAACCTGACTGAAGAAAATAACACCTTAAAAAACAGACTAATTCAAATAGCAAAAGAGGCTCAAAAAGCCAATGGGGAGAAGATTGCCTTAAAAAGTCGCATTTGCCAGATGGAAAAAGAATCTCAAAAGCTCACTGAAGAGAATTACTCCTTCAGAATTAGATTGGAGCAAATGGAAGGTAATGACTTTATGAGAAATCAAGATACTATTAAACAGATCCAAATAAATGAAAAAAATAGAAAGCAATGTGAAATATCTCATTGGGAAAACCACTGACTTAGAAAACAGATCCAGGAGAGATAACTTAAAAATTATTGGACTACCTGAAAGCCATGATCAAAAGAAGAATCTAAAAATCATCCTTCAAGAAATTCTCAAGGAAAATTGCCCTGATGTTTTAGAAGCAGAGGGCAAATAGAGGTTGAAAGAATCCACTGATCACCTCCTGAAAAATATCCCAAAAAGAAAACTCCAAGCAATATTATAGCCAAGTTCCAGAATTCCCATATCAAGGAGAAAATATTACAAGCAGCCAGGAAGAAACAATTTGAATATTGTGGAAACACAATCAGGATAACACAGGATCTGGCAGTTTCTACACTGAGGGATCCAAGGGCTTAGAATATGATATTCCAGAGGTCAAAGGAGCTGGGATTAAAACCAAAAGTCACCTACCTGGCAAAACTGAGCATCATATTTCAGGGGAAAATATTGCCCTTCAGTGGAATAGAGGACTTTCAAGCATTCTTGATGAAAAAACCAGAGTTGAATAGAAAATTTGACATTCAGATGCAAGAAGCAAGAGAAGCTTGAGAAGATAAACAGGGAAAAGAAATCATAAGGAACTTATCAAAGTTGACCTATTTACATTCCTACATGGAAAAATGATCATTTTAACTGATGGAACTTTTCTCAGTATGAGAATAGTTGAAGGGAATAGAAATGTGTATGTGTGTGTGTATACATACATACATATATATGTCTGTATGTGGGAGTATGAATACATATGTGAATGTGTGTATATATGTGTATAGGTATACATAGATAGAGGGCACAGGACCAATTTAATAGGAAGGGATGATACTTAAAAGTTGAAATTAAGAGGTCAGTGAGGAATATAATGAGAGGAGATGGGGAGAGACAGAATGGGGTAAACTATCTCATATGGAAGAGGCAAGGGAATGTGGTTACAATGGAGGGGAAGAACAGGAAGGCAAAAGGGAATGGGTCAACCTTATTCTCATTAAATTTGGCTTAGGGAGGGAATGACATACACACTAAATAGGGAATTTCACCCTACAGGAGAGTAGGGGTAAAGGGGATGATGGAAGGGAGGGCAGGCTGGGGTGGGGGAGGGAAGTTGGAAGTACCCCTTTTTGAAAAGGGACAGGATCAAAGTAGTGAATAGAACAAGAGGGTGGTAGGATAGGAGGGAGGGAAATGTAGTCAGTCTTTTACAATATATCCACTATGGGAATGTTTTGCATAGCTACACATGTACAACCTATACTGAATTGCTTATCTTCCCAGTAAGGGTTGACAACAAGGGAGGAATGGAATGAATCTGGAACTCAAAGTTTTAAAATCAAATGTTTAATATATACTATTAGTAATATTACTTTACATGTAACTGGGAAATAAGATATACAGGCACTTGGGCATAGAGATCCACCGGGCCCTACTGGAAAGTCGGAGGTGTATGGGAAAAGATATGGGAGAGAGCAGATTGAAGGAGGGGATATCCAGCAGGTCACTATTTTGGGGTGGTGTGTAGGGGGAAAATGGGGAGAAAATCTGTAACTCAAAATCTTATGGAAATGAATGATGTAAACCAGAAGTTAATAAAGCATTTGAGTAAAAAAAAAAAGAAGTATATAAACATCAGATTAAGAACTCCTTCCCTAACCAAAAACCCATTTATCTCATGATACATTGCATAATTCTGATGCAATTCAACAATGCCCTCAGACTTCTAGTGTTTGTTTTAATGGCATTTCACCTGTACTTGATCCCCAATTCTCAGGAAAAAAAATCAAAACAAAACAAAACTGAGGCACTAAGTATATTTCATTTCTTTCTCCTAGTCAAGCCCCAGGAAGATGGTTTAGGAGTGGGCTTAATGGATTAAGTATGGAGCTTAACTAGATTTAAATACAATTTAAGGTATTAAAATTCCCAAGAGTCATTGGTTCCAATTCTGCCAGAGATTATTCCTGGGTAAATGATAATAATTCATTTTACTATTCTAAGGAATTGGGATGAAACCTCCAGAATCTGTGTCTAGCCCTGTTGATTCTCTACTAATCCAAAGACTGAATTTAATCTTTTTCTTTATTTTTTTGTAGGTTTTTTTTCTCCAATTAAGCTCAATATATTCTTCTGGTTTTTTTTCTTTTCAAAATTAAGGGAATTCCACCACAACACTTATCTCCTCTGAATTTTAGGAGGAAAAAAAAGTCTGTTGGTGAGCTCTTTGTGTGTGTGTGTGTGTGGTGGGGGGAGGGGGAGAGGTATTCTCAAACCCAGAGAAATTCACTGACCCATATTTACCACAGTGTTGCCAGGGACAAAATTCATTTTGCTATTGGGGAAATATCCACAAATTGTAAGTCACCAAGGAACTTGAAAATTACATAAACTATCCAGATAATTCAAAGAAAACAATTTTCTCAATGGTTTTTGCCACTAAAATCTGGATTCCTTAAGAAAAGCCTTATTTTGGCATGAATAATTTCCTCAGTACCCTTCTAGGTTGTTAAAATTCTTGGAAAATATTCTTGGAACACACTCAAGGCCAAGTTTCCACAAAATTTTAATATGTTTTTTAACTATAACAAAATAAAGCAAATCCTTCCAATGCTCCCTTCTTGCCTTTTAAAGTTTTTAAGGGAAGAGATGCTTTTACACTGAAGAAAAAAAAAGTTACTTACTGTTAAGAAAAAAAACGTTAGATTCTTATACAAGTTGAATAGAATTCCAGTTTTTTGTAGATATGCATACTTTATATTATACCTCTAGCTTAGTAAAGAAGAGACCAAATTGTAGTCAGAAGACTTTGAAGCAGAGCCTGGCCACACACTATCTTCATGATCTGGAGTAAGTTGGGTCCTCATTAGGAAAAAAGAGTGGGTGGGCTAGCTGGCATTTAAGAGTAGTTCTAGCCTCCCAGACCAATGAACTTAATTCAAAGCTACCCCTATGCTATTACTTTAATAGCACCAGTTTCATATAGGTCAATAACTGAACTGTCTAAGGAATATATCAGGAAATTAAGGCAACATTTTCTGATATGCTCAAAATAACTATCATTCAAATCATTTGAATAATAACAGTATTAGATCTAAGTAGAGATCAAGGAGCAAAAAGATACTTGAGACAGAGTCATCAGAAGGACCTTGCTTCAAAGTCTACCTCAGTAGCTGTGTGGCCCTGGGCAAGTCCCTTGACCTCTCTGGATCTCAAGGATCTTACCTCATAAAGGAGATATTTAAAGTGCCTTCCAAATTTAAGTCAATTATGCTATGAATGTTAGAATTTGAAGAGTCTTTAAAGTATATCTAATTAAACAACCTCATTTTTCAGATGGGAAAACTAGACCAAGTAAGGATAAGTGACTTGCCCAAGGTATCATAGTTACCGACAGAGCCAAGATTAAAAGTCAGGTGGCGTGACCTTTTTTGTTTTGTTTTGTTTTTCCCCAGTTTTCAGGCCAACATACCAAAGTGCCTCTTATTTATATTCACACATCCAGAAAAAAATAAGACTTTTGGAGGCCTCAAGTTTCACATTTGCAGTCTTAGAATGAAAAAGTTTCAATGAGGAAATCTTTTCATCTCATATACCAGTGAAACACAGTCTCCTAAAAAAAGGCTTTAAATCTCCCCTATAGGAATATCTTTCCATAATTCCATTGTGCATTATCTTCAGATGTGTAACCCTGAAAAGATGACAAAGACCCAAAAGCAAAACAAACCCACAAAACATTCGCTTATATCTGATACCTGCTGTCTATTCAGGATGCTCCTATCTGATCAGAATTAATGTGACAGATGGAGCCAAATGACTGTACCTTTCCTGAATTCTGTTTGGAACTGTAGGATCTACTATTCTCCTCCATCCCTGACTTCTCTCCTCATTTCCCCCTCTTTTTTTACCCATTCCCCTTGCCCTTACCTGGCTTCAGAAGGAAAAAAATAAAATCAGCTGAGGTTTCAGAGTTTTACACTCCATTTCCTCCCTACCTCTCTCCCCCTCCTTTGATCTCCCCCACCTTTGATTTCCCCCACCTTATCCCTTCAGATAAGGCTACAGAATTTGAAAAAAACAAAAACATCGAGACTTAGAAATCATTCAGGAGAAGCAGATAGAGAAGCCATTTTACTACATTTTCAGGGAAGATGTATTAATTTAGCCATTCCTGATTCCTTGGTTAATCAAAACTTCTAGTTGCTTTGTAAACAGCAGTTCACCTCCAACATCCTCATTCACCAAGTATTGTTGCCCAAAGGATTTAAGCTTTTCCTTCTAAGTCCTTTGCTCAAGGAAAAATGAAGTAATTTCCTTTAGCCCCTGAGTCATTATTTAATGGGTCTCTCTGTAGAACACAAACATGATGACTGCAAAGACTGGGGGAGCTATGAGATACTAGCATTCCTTTATTATTTATTTAGATAGATAAACAGATAGATACATTTTAAAAATTATTTTTACTTTTGAACATTCATTTCCACAAGATTTTGAGTTACAAATTTTCTCCCCGTCTTTCCTCTACTCACCACTCCAAGATAGTGAGCCTACTGAATACCCCTTCCCCCAATCTACTCTCTCTTATATCCTCTCCCTATCCCTCCCCCAACTTCCTTGTAGGACAAGACAGATTTCTGTACCCCAATGAATGTATATCTTATTTCCCAGTTGCATGTGAAAAACAATTTTTTTTAACGTTTTTAAGAATTCGATTTCCAGATTCTTTCCCTTCTTCCCTCCTTACCCACCCTTACTGGGAAGATAAGCAATTCAATATAGGCTGTACATGTGTAGCTTGCAAAACATTTCCATAGTAGTTATATTGTGAAAGACTAAGTATATTTCCCTCCCTCCTATCCTGCCCCCCACTTATTCTATTTTCTACTTTGACCTTGTCCCTTTTCAAAAGTGTTTGCTTTTAACTACCCTCTTCCCCAATCTTCCCTCCCTTCTATCATCCCCCTCTTGTCCCCTTCCTCCCTACTTTCCTGTAGGGTAAGATACCCAAATGGGTGTATATGTTATTCCCTCCTTAAGCTAAATTCAATGAGAGTAAAGTTGACCCATTCCCTTTCACCTTCCTGCTCTTCCCCTCCATCATAACAGTGTTCTCTTGCCTCTTTTATATGAGATAATTTACCCTAATCTATCTCTCCTTTTCTCCTTCTCTCATATTCCTCTCTCACTTTTTAATTTAAGTTTTTAGATCCCTTCCTATTCAACTGATCCTGTGCCCTCTGTCTGTTTTCATGTACACGCATATACACACACTTACATATGCATTTATATACATATACACCCTCCCATACATACATATATATGTACACATATATATTCCCTTCAACTATCCTCATACTGAGAAAAGTCTCATGAGTTACAATTTTCTTTTTTCCATTTAGGAATGAAAATAGTTCAACTTTAATAAGTTCCTTATGATTTAGTTTTCCTGTTTACCTTCTCATGCTTCTCTTGCTTCTTGTATTTGAAAGTCAAATTTTCTGTTCAGCTCTGGTTTTTTCTTTTTATTTTTTTTAAAGCAATTGGGGTTAAGTAACTTGCTCAAGGTTTCACGGCCAGTTATTTCTGGGTGTGGTGCTGAGTATCAGAGCCCGGATTTGATCTCCAGGTCATTCCACCACTGGAGCCGGTGCTCTTACTCGCTGAGCCACCTGGCCGCCCCTAAGCTATTGGGGTTTAGTAACTTGCTCAAGGTTACACGGCCAGGTGTTTTTGGGTGGGTGCTAAGTGTCTGAGCCCGGGATTCGATCTCCAGGTCATTCCACCACTGGAGCCGGTGCTCTTACTCTCTGTGCTACGTGGCCACCCCAGCTCTGGTTTTTTCATCAAGAATGCTTGAAATTCCTCCATTTCACTGGATGACCATATTTTCCTCTGAGGCATACTCAGTTTTGCTGGGTAGGTGATTCTTGGTTTTAATCCTAGCTCCTTTGACCTCCAGAATATCCTATTCCAAGCCCTTCAATCCCTTAGTGTAGAAGCTGCTAGATCTTGTGTTATCCTGATTATGTTTCTACAATCCTCAAATTGTTTCTTCCTGGCAGCTTGTAATATTTTCTCCTTGATCTAAGAACTATGAAATTTGGTTATGATATTCTGAGGAGTTTTCTTTTTGGGATCTTTTTCAAGAGGTGATTGGTAAATTCTTGCAATTTCTATTTTGTCTTCTAGTTCTAGAATATCAGGGCTATTTTTCCTTGAGAATTTCTTGAAGGGTGATTTGTAGGCTCTTTTTTTGATCATGGATTTTTAATAGTCCAATGATTTTTAAAATTCTCTCTCCTGGATCTATTTTCCAAGTCAGTGGTTTTTCCAATAAGATATTTCATGTTGCCTTCTATTTTTTCATTTGTTTGGATCTGTTTTATAGTATCTTGATTTCTCATAAAGTCATTAGCTTACATTTGCTCTAATCTAATTTTGAAGGAATGCTTCCCTTCAGTGAGTTTTTGAAATTCCTTTTCCATCTTGGCAATTTGACTTTTTAAGGCATTCTTCTCCTTATTGGCTTTTTTGGGCCTCCTTTGCCACTTGAACTAGTCTATTTTTAAAGTGTTATTTTCTTCAGTATACTTTGGGGTCTCCTTTAGCGGGCTGTTGACATGTTTTTCATGATTTTCTTGCATCATTCTCATTTCCCTTCCCAATTTTTCCTCCACTTCTCTTACTTGATTTTTGAAATCTTTCCTGAGCTCCTCCATGGCCTGTAATTATTTCATTTTTTTCTTGGAAGCTTTTGATGCAGGAGTTTTAACTTTGTTGCCTTCTTCTGGTTCCATGTTTTGATCCTTTTTCTCCCCAAAAAGGGATTCTATGGTATGATTTTGCTTACTCTGCTTTTTCATCTTGCCAGCCAATTACTTGATTTTTGAGCTCTTTGCCATGGTAGAACTCTGCTTCCAGAATGGAGAGAGATATGTCCCAAATTACTGGGGTTTTCACAAATGTTGTCAGAGGTCTGAGAAGGGTGCCCCTCTCTACAGACACTCCAAGCTCTGACACAGTGCCACACACCCCAGGACCACCACCCAAGATTGTGATCCAGACCCAAGCAGGTCAAGCAAGAGTGATTACCCTCTGAATGGTCACTTGGTCCCCCTATGATGGGCAAACCATGAGCTCCAGAGGCAGCCACAAGGAAGTAGCTGCAGCTGCTGTGCCTCTGCCACCTCTCACCCCAGGGACAGGGGCCAGATCCAGCTCTTCCATCACCTGCTTCCAACAGAGTTCCCCATTGACCTTTTCTTTCTCTTTGGGGTTTATGGGCTGAGGAGTCTAGAAACCACCACAACTGTTGGTGATTCATTCTCTTGAAATCTGTTCTGGCTGATATTGGCTGCAAGTCTCCACCAGTTTGGCTCATGCAGGATTGTGCATGGCTCTGAACTTGGTGTGATAGATATTTCCTCTCAGCCTGCCAGGCTGCCTTCAGCAGGAGATTTGTTTCTTTCTGTCACTTTGTGGGTTCTGTAGCTCTAAAATTTGTTTAGAGTCATATTTTACAGGTATTGGAGGTGGTTGGAGCTGGAGCTGAGCTGACTTCCTATTTCTACTCTGCCAACTTGACTCCACCCTAGATAGATACTTTTAAAAGGATTGA
Source organism: Petaurus breviceps papuanus (assembly GCF_028583685.1). Lineage (NCBI taxonomy): Eukaryota > Metazoa > Chordata > Mammalia > Diprotodontia > Petauridae > Petaurus > Petaurus breviceps. The sequence goes on along the minus strand of NW_027187360.1, from coordinate 9,331,983 downwards.
TCTAGATTGTCCATTTGCCAGAAGATCCCTTCAAAACAGCATAATTGTTTTCATTTTCTGGATATTTGCAAGGTTTGAGCAGGCTATTGTTCCTGCCAGTATAGTTTCTCATCAAATATTCATTTAAAAGGGTTTTTGATTTGCTTCTGCAAAGCTATTTCCAAATAATCTGTATGATGGTCCCATCACATTTTGCTTACCTTACTTCTGCACCTCCAAAATTCTATTCTGCATTAGTCACTGGTGTGAATGTGTGTCTTCTTATTTGATCTTAAGGGCAGGAACTGGGCTTTTTAAATTTTAGTTACTATTTTATGAATGTATCCCATCTTTCCTGACCTCTTGAGGACAGAAACTTGTTCTTTTTATTTTTCTACCTCCTTAAGAACTTAGCCCAAGATGGTTTCTGTGCATTATAAGCCCAATAACCATTCTTTGAGCTGAAATGAATTTATACATGTAGCAAGGACTGTTCATCACCTATAGCACAAGGGTGATGTTGTGTGGTTCAAAAGAAGGCAGCACTGAAATTTCTTGCTTATTTTCAAATTATATTGCCCTTTTCCAAGACTATTTCCTGCCAAGAGGGGGAGCAAGAGGTTAAGGCAAGAAGCCTGGCCACCCTGATCTCATCAGAGAGAGGAGGTAACTAGGTAGAATTTTTCTATCTAGATAGAATTTTACCTACCCACTCCCTTACATATTGTTAAACTTGGGCATTTGATTTCCAGGCTTTAGATAACTTCTGATCAATTTTTCATCAGTTAGGGGGAAGGACTCCAAGCTCTATATCCAAGGTCTTACCCTTTTCCCACCAAATATCACTTGCATAATGAACACAGGAAGTAGCAAAGAAACCCATTTTTCCAAGTAGATAGCAAAACAGAATTTAGAGGAAGTGTACATAACAGAATATATAACAGAAAACACAGAGTGAAGGACCTCTCCTATTGGGAGCAAGGTAACTCAGGTTAATCAAATGAGTCCCAGGACTCACCCAAGGGGAAATTCCCCCAAGTCTCTAGTATAGCAAGCTTGAGATAGAAACACAATGGAGGCTGTTAGCTCCTCTCACATTGGCTTCTTCCCAGAGTATTTTCCTTCAGTAATCTGAAGTTGGGCTTAGCATGTCCCATCTTCTCTCTCCAAACTGGAAGCTTAAATTGACCAAAACAACTACAAAGTTCACAGACTGAAGAAGTCAGAAAAATAACTGAAAAGATTTGAAAAGCCTCGTGTTCTTGCCAGCTCCATCCTTCCCCTCACATTTGTTCAGGGCATTGACCAGTGAGGAGAAAGCACCATACCAATAGGCTTTGGAACTTAGGATAGCTATAGACAAAAACATCTGTATCTGTATATACCTCTATAAATAAAAAGGAAGAAATGATAGGAAAGTCACTTAAAATGCCAAATATTACTGTCATTTCTAAATCAACCAGGAGTTTCACCACCAGTTTGAAGCATTAAAAGCGCCAGAATTGACTAATCATTGTAAACTATTAATATCTCTAATTCTAGAAAAGTTTTCCTTTCCATCTTGTCTCTGTCTTCTCTAATTTCCCATCTAAACCCTTACTTGAAGAGAGGAACAAGGGGAAAATATATACATCTCTCTTTACGTTGGATTCAAGGGACTCAAAAATTAAATTGATATTTCAAAGTTTCCTTTATTGCTGACCATCAAGGACTCAATGGATTTTACATTCTTATTGACAACCAATTTGGGGGGTTGGGGAAATTTATCTTGCTGAGAAAAGTAGTCTCTGTTTGACCTTCAGGCAGCCATTGCCATTTTGTGGGCACAATGGGTTAATTAAACTTGTCAATGTGGATTTGTATCATTGTGGTTGAATATGCTCATGGCTGTGAGTCCCCAAAGTAGGGTCTAGATTATAACTTTGTCAAAATTTGAGGAACAAGACGTGGGCAGTGTGGTTTAGTAGAAAAATATAAGACAGGGTATCAAAAGACCTGAGATATGCCAGTAACTCTCCTGATGACCCTGAGAAAGACATATCCATTTTGGGTTTTAATTCCATCTACAAAGTGAGAAGAATGCCAGTTTACAAGATTGAGAGCTGGAAGAGAACTCAAAAGTCATATAATCCAAATTCCCTTTACACAAGAGAAAAAGAACACCCAAAAGATTTAATTACTGCTTCACAGGTAGTGAGCAGGAGATGAAGAATTTGAACCCAGGTTCTATGAGCTAGGAGTTAATGCTCTTTCCTTTGTAACACACACAGATATTGGACTGGATGATTTCTGAGAGTTCCCTTCAGCTCTAAGGACCTATGAGACCACATAAAAATTGTATGTGTCTATACCTATGGTAGCTCAGACTGAAGAGGAATTCTTTTCAGTTATCTAGAGAGCTATACAGTGAAAAAAAGTGGTATCATTTTACACGTTAACACTAAAAACAAGATTTGACAAGTAATCATAGACTGTTAAACTATAACCGTCAGAGGGGAGACAGGCAGTATGTTTTATAGGGGAGTTATTTAAAGACCTCCTGACAAAGATGCCCTACAAGAAAGTTACAAATACTGAAGACTGAAGTCTGTGATATTCTTAGAAAGCAGTTACTTTAAAAAATTTTGAATTTTTCCCTCATTTTTCAAACTATGTAGTTTAACAGGAAACATGGCCATAAATGACAGAGAAAAGATAAACAACTTTGTTCACATCCACCCCCATCTCTTGACTTTTTACTGTTAGGATAAAAAAAGGAGGGAGGGAGGAAGAGATGCCAAAAAGCCCTTCTTTCAATTACAATCTATATCAAGAACTCTGTCACCATTTAATTGCAATAATGTTCCTTGACTCTAATGTATCAGACACAGCAGGGTAAGAAGATTTAGAGTTAATGACTCTTGATTCCAGCCTCGGTCCTAATCTTTTCTCCCCTAAAACCATCATTTTGTTCTGGATCCTCTGGAAGGCAGACTTCCAACTCCACCATTACTTATCCATGTCTCCCTCTAGTCTAGAATGTGATGTTTACTTCAATAATATTTTGATGTCCTTTCTACCTCATCATAGCCAGCTCTTACAACACAAATGTTTGGGACAATTATTTATTAAGTTGCCCAACTCCTCCTCCAACTCAGTAATTTCCTAGTGAAAGTATGTCAATATTCATTATCCAAGCTCAGCAGGAACCTATTTTTTTCATTGATACTTTCAATGATCTACCTTAACACATATAAAACTTCACCAAAAAAATAGGTAGAATAATTAACATTTTATTTATTAGATAAGGAGAAATAAAAAATCAAGGTCCTCCTTATATTTTTATCATCAATCAACATCCCTAGAGATCAACATATGAAGAATTTATTCTTTAGTGGCCTTCACATTTTTCCTACCATAGACTTTCTCCTCCAGAATAAATTATGTGAACATCTTTGAATTTTAATGATTTGTTTTCCTTCTTCATTTAAATTCCAAAACCAATACTCTATTAGTGTCCTAAAAGAAAAAGAGTATTGGTTGCAGTCCCAACTCTGCTACAACCAACTTTGTGACCTTTATCAATCAATCAATTAACAAGATGCAAGTCATAATACTAAGCTCTAAAGCTACAAATACAATAACAAATAACTCCTATTTATATGGGGCATACATTTTAGGGGGGAAGACAAATACATGCATATGGACATACATAATGACTATACAGAGAATACATACAAGAGAGTTATATACAAAATAGTTTGGGAGAGAGTGAATTAGTAGTTGTGAGACTGGAAAGAGCTACATGAAGATGGTGCCTGATCTGTGTTTTAAAGAAAGAGAGAGATTCTACAAGGCAGAAGTGAGGAAAGTTGCTATATTCCAGCAGTGGAAAAGGCCAATGCAAAGACACAGAGATAGGAGATGGCATGCCATGTGCTAAGAACAGAGGAAAATACAGTTTGGCTGGATCACAATGTTCAGAAAGGGGGGTAAAGTCCAATGAAATTGGAAAGATAAGTTAGGGTCAAGTTGTGAAGTGTTTCTAAAGATAATTAAAGGAATTTACAGTTTATCCTGGAGGCAATAGGAAGCCACTGGGCCCTGATTCATCCAGCTATAAAGTGATTGGACTAGAAACCTTTAAGGTGCCTTCTGGCATTGACGTTGTATGATCCAATATATCCAGATCAATATCTTTCCTCTTTTTCAGAAAATTACTCACATAGCCAGCTTTGAGTCACTAAAAAAATTCTTACTGTGACCCTCTCTGTCCTTTCAAAACCTGAGAATCTGTTTAAGAAGTAGGAAGAGCTCACAGCACTTCAATCTGATTCCATTCAACAAACATTATTAAGTGCCAACTATGTTATACGTACTGTGTTTAATAATAAAATTCAAAATAATTTAAAAAGCATATAGCAGCATAAGCCCTACTCCCAAGAAAGTTTACACTCCAGTCAGGAAATAAGAAAATGTAGGTGGGAGACAGAGAGATAACATCAGTCAAGAAGACTTAGATGCAAGCCCTACCTCTCACTCCTATTGACTGCATGATCTGGTAAAGTTAATCTGTCAGGGTTCTAAGCAGCTTTGTAACACTACATATTGAAGTCAAGTATGCTCTGTATTGATAGAAACAATTTTTTGTCTTGAAGAATTTTCCATATTAATGAAACCACAAGTCTACTGTCCACCCCAACCCCTTTAAAAAAGGGAAGCAACAATAACACATTATGTACAAAAGCATAAGACAAATGAGAATATGGTTAGAACAGAAGTGTGATCAAGTAAAGAAAGATGAGAGAGGAAGAAATAGATTTTAGATGTACAATCAAGGAAGGTTTCATGAAGGAGGTGGTACCCAAGTTGAGTTTTAAAAGAATTCAGGATTTCACTACACAGAGAAAAGGAAGAGTTCATTTCAGTCATGTGGCATGATGGTCTATGTAAAGACATGGAACTGATATGGGACAGGGCAAGATTGGAGACTATTGAGCAATTCCATATGGCTGAAACAGTATACACTTGGTGAATAGTTTAAGGCTGACAAGATAGGTAAAATGCAGATTACAGAGGCACCGTGAATGCCTAGTAAAGAATTAACAACTTGGTGTATGTCCACCAAAGATCTCCAAGTGAGGGAATGATGTCATCAGACTTGTTTCTTTGACAATGCTATGACACAATTCCCCCAAATTTAGAGGATAACCAGGAAGCAATTTCTCTTACTAGAAGAATTACCAACTGATTAAAAAGTACCCCAAAACCTTTTGAATGGATTTGGCATCACTATAAAAAAAAACAATGTAAAAAGAGTATTTGTTATCTCCTTCTTCTACAGAGAACTTGTTTCTATACATTCTGGGTGCTAATAACATTAGGTAGTATCTCTAAGTAAAATCATTCTGATACTACTCTCTTAATTTATGTTCAAACTACTTATCCATTTAAAGCCTTAAATCCTAATATAGCCTGACATGTTAATACAAATCCAAGTTTCTATTTTAAAAATGACGCTCTCTCCTCTGCTTTATTATCATAAAATAATGGTAATGAAAGAGCAATAAAGCATGAACATTTCCATAGATTCATAAAATGTCCATACTAAAAGTGGTGTTAAAGATCATCTCTTCCAATCCTCTTATTTTTCAGAAGAAGAAAATGAGGAAGAGATGAGAGGTCACATGTGCAAAACCATCTTGTGAGTCAGCAGCAGAGTCAGGTACATTGTAAATGGAGAAGAGGCTTTAGAATGAAAGAAATGCATTAGGTTAGTTACATGGTCCACAGGAAGTTTGGATTCACTCAAAGAGACTCATTTGAGGACCTAGAGGGTCGCACGTGGCTTTGAGGCCACAGGTTACCTATCCCTGCTCCATATTTTCTTATCTAAAAGTAGCACTAAGGATTGATTTGTGGGAAAATACAACTGTCCTGTGACAGTTGACTTTTCTTTTGTTATTGTCATTTTTCCTTGTATTGGGTCTCTAAGATGCTTGATCACCTTAAGAACTCAATTATTGTCTGGGAAGTGCTGGTGCTGGGCACAGGGCAGACTGGGAGGAGGCCTGACCAACAAGTAGGGCAAGTCGTCCCACCAACCACAGGGGCCACTACCAGGCCTTTCACCAAAGGGCTTGGACTGGAAAGAGCAAGGTAAGAACCAAATACAGGACCCCTGTCCAAGATAGCAAATACTCCTGAGACTACCACTCCATAACCCAGAAATTTAAAAAAAAAAAAGCCCCTATCAGGACCTCCATGGACCAGGCTGGAACAGTGAACACAGCCTGTTCCAACACCCACCTCCCCTGACCCTGAAAACATAGTAACTGTTGCCCCAAGGCAAAACCCTCAACAGTAAAGGTTTGGGAAGCTTAAAAGAAGGGCTTGGCTAGGGCCCTGCCTCAAAATGGGTAGAAAGCAGACTACAAAGACTCTGGAGTCTTACTATCCTCAGAGGGAGGAACCAAAATCAGAGGGAGACAATGTGGACTCCACACCCACAACTGAAACATCAACAGGGAACAGCTCCCAAGCATAGAAAGCTCTCCTAGATGAGCTCAAAAGGAACTTTAAAAACCAAGTGAGAGAAATAGAAGACAAAATGAATAATTCCTTTAAAATCAAAACTGCAGAATTAGAAAAACATTATAATGAAGAAAAGAGCTCCTTAAAAAGAAAAGTGTATGATATGGAAAAGGAGCTCCAAAAACTAAGTAAAATGATTTGCTAAAAACAAGAATCAACCAAATTGAAAGAAATAACTCTATGAGGAACCAAGAATTAGTCAAACAAAACAACAAGAATGAAAAATTAGAAAAAGAGATAAAATATCTCAATGGAAAAATAACTGACCTGGAAAACAGATTCAGGAGAGATAACCTTAGAATCATAGGCCTACCAGAAAATCATGATGAAAAAATGAGCCTGGACAACATTCTCCAAGAGGTCATTAAGGAAAACTGTCCTGAAATACTAGAACCTGAGATTAAAATAGGAATCGAGAGAATCCACCGGACACCTGCTGAAAGAGATCCCAAATTGAAAAATCCTCAAAATGTTGTGGCCAAACTCAGGAACTACCAGGTAAAAGAGAAAATATTTCAAGTGGCCAGAAAGAAACAATTCAAATATCGAGGAACCACAGTGGGGATCGCACAGGATCTGGCAGCCTCTACACTGAAAGATAGGAGGCAGTGGAATTCAATTTTCCTCAAGGCAAAAGAGCTAAGGTTACAACCAAGGATCACCTACGCAGCAAGAATGAGCATATTCTTCCAGGCAAAGAGATGATCATTAAGTGATATAACAGATTTCCAGACCTTTCTGATGAAAAACCCAGAGTGCAATGGAAAATTCAACCTCCAACTACAAGATGCAAGAGTGACATAGAAAGGTAAACAAGGAAACACACACACACACACACACACACACACACACACCCTGTTATTTAATAAGAGCAAAGTGTTTATAGACAAGTAGAGGGTATGAGTATAAATTACACAAAATGATGATTAAAAAAATCTTATTAAGGGCTACAAAGGAACTGCAATGGAAGAAGAGGAATGAATGAAGTGGAAAAGGTTAATTATGCCACACAAAGAGGCATAAAAACAATATAGCAGAGGAAAAGAAGGGAGGGAGATGACTATTATATTAGCTTTTCCCTCAATGGGTCTGGTGTAAGGAGGAAATAACAACCAGTTAAGCATAGGACTCTGTGGAGAAGAGACACAAAACATATCATATTAGAGGGAAAGAGGGGAGGGAGAGGAGCTTTCCATGAGTTTTGTTCCTGTCACTCCTGGTGCGAAGAAGAAATAACACACTTCAATAAGTATAAAAATATCCTACAGGCAGTAGGAGGGGGAAAGGGCTACAAAAGGGGGGGGGGTAGATAGTAGGGAGGAAAGAAGTAAGGGGGAAGGGGAGGAAAAGAGAAGAGGACTGATAAGGGAATAATGAGGGAGGTGGTGGTCAAAAGGAAAACTATTAAGGAGGGGAAGGGAGAAGGGGAGAAAAAATATAAGTATTAACAGTGGAGGGAATGGGATGGATGGAAAGAAACAGATAATCATAACTGTGAATATTAATGGAATGAACTCTCCCATAAAATGGAGGCAGATAACAAAATGCATTAAAAATCATAATCTTACAATATGCTGTTTACAAGAAACACATCTGAAACACAGGGATACACACAGGGTAAAGGTAAAAGGCTGGAGTAAAATATATCATGCCTCAGCTAAAGTAAAAAAAAAAAAAGAAGGGGTAGCAATCCTTATCTCAGATAAAGCAAAAGCAGAAATTGATCCAATTAAAAGAGATAAGGAAGGAAACTATATCCTGCTAAAAGGCACAATAGAGAATGAAGTAATATCATTACTTAACATATATGCACCAAGTGTGTAGCACCCAAATTCCTAGAGGATAAGGTAAGGGAATTAAAGGAAGAAATAGATAGCAAAACTATACTAGTGGGAGACCTTAATCTCCTCCTCTCTGAACGTGATAAATCCAAACTCAAAATAAACAAGAAAGAAGTTAAGGAGGTGAATAGAATTTTAGAGAGAACAGGTATGATAGATCTCTGGAGAAAACTGAATGGAGATAAAAAGGAATATACCTTCTTCTCAGTGGTATATGGCACATACACAAAAATTGACCATGTATTAGGACAAAAACCTCATAATTCAGTACAGAAAGGCAGAAATAATAAATGCATCATTCTCAGATCATGATGCAATAAAAATCATATGCAATAAAGGACCATGGGAAGACAGACTAAAAACTAACTGGAAACTAAACAACTTAATCCTAGAGAATGAGTGGGTCAAAGAAGAAATCATAGAAATAATCAGTAACTTCATTCAAGAGAATGACAATAATGAGACAACATACCAAAATTGAGGGATGCAGCAAAGGCAGGTTTTAGGGGCAGTTTTATATCCCTGAATGCATACATGAATAAATTAGAGAAAAGAGAGGTAAATGAATTGGGCATAAAATTGAAAAAGCTAGAAAAAAAACAAATTGAAAATCCCTAATTCAATAATAAATTAGAAATACTAACCAAAGGAGAGATTAATAAAATTGAAATTAAGAAAACCATTGAATTAATAAACAAAATTAAGAAGTGGTTTTATGAAAAAAAGACAATAAAATTGATAGACTCTTAGTCAATATGAAAAAAAGGAAAGAAGAAATCCAAATTATGAGTATCAAAAATGAAAAGGGTGAACCTACCACCAATGAAGGGGAAATTAAAACAATAATTAGGAGTTATTTTGCCCAGTTATATGCACATAAATTTGACAATCTTAGTGAAATGGATGAATATTTATGAAAATATAGGTTGCCCAAATTAACTGGAGAGGAAGTAAATTACTAAAATAACCCCATCTCAGAAAAAGAAATCAAACAAGCCATCAGTGAACTCCCTAGGAAAAAATCTTCAGGGCCAGATGAATTTACAAGTGAATTCTATCAAACATTTAAAGAACAATTATTTCCAATACTCTGCAAACTATTCGGGAAAATTTGTGAAGAAGGAGTCCTACCAAATTCTTTTTATGGCATAAATATGGTACTGATACCTAAATCAGGAAGAGAGATAAAACAGAGAAAGAAAATTATAGACCAATCTTCCTCATCAATATAGATGCAAAAATTTTAAATAAATTATAAGCAAAAAGACTACAGTAACTTATCTCAAGAATAATACACTTTGATCAGGTAGGGTTTATTCCAGGAATGCAAGGATGGTTTATTATTAAGAAAACCATCAGTATAATTGATAATACCAACAATAAAACTAGCAAAAACCACATGATTATCACAATATATGCAGAAAAGGCTTTTGACAAAATGCAACATACATTCCTATTAAAAACACTAGAAAGTATAGGAATAAATGGAGGCTTCCTTAAAATAATAGGTAGCATCTATTTAAAGCCATCAGCAAGTATTTTATGTAATGGGGAAAAGCTAGAAACATTTCCCATAAGATCAGGGGTGAAACAAGGGTGTCCACTATCACCCCTCTTATTCAGTCTGGTTCTAGAAATGTTAGCAGTAGCAATTAGAGAAGAAAAAGAAATCAAAGGAATCAAATTAGGCAAAGAAGAGACAAATCTATCACTCTTTGCAGATGATATGATTATATACTTAGAGAATCCTAGAGAATCAAGTAAAAAACTACTTGAGACAATAAATAAATTTGGCAAAGTTGCAGGATATAAAATAAACCCACATAAATCCTTGGCATTCCTCTATATTTCCAATCAAATTCAACAGCAAGAGATAGAAAGAGAACCCATTTAAAATTACTTTAGACATTATAAAATATTTGGGCATCTACTTGCCAAAGCAAACCCAAGACCTATATGAACACAACTACAAAACACTTTTCACACAAATAAAGTCACATCTAACTAATTGGAAAGACATCAATTGCTCGTGGCTGGGTCGAGCTAACATAATAAAAATGACAATTTTACCTAGATTAAATTACATATGTAGTGACATACCAATCAGTTTACCAAAAAACTACCTTATAGAGCTAGAAAAATTAGCAACAAAATTCATTTGGAAGAACAAAAAGTCCAGAATATCAAGGGAATTAATGACAAGAAATGCTAGGGATGATGGACTAGCCATACCAGATTTTAATCTATACTATAAAGCAGCAGTCCTCAAAACTACTTGGTACTGGCTGAGGAATAAAGTAGGGGATAAATGGAATAGACAAGACTCAGCAGTCAATGACTATAGCAATCTACTGTTTGATAAACCCAAAGACCCCAGTTTTTGGGATAAGAACTCACTATTTGACAAAAACTGCTGGTAAAACTGGAATATAGTGAGGCAGAAACTGAGCATAGACCATTACCTACACCATATACCAAAATCAAGTCTAAATGGGTGCATGATCTAGGTATAAAGGCTAATACTCTAAGCAATCTGGCAATGCAAGGAGTAATTTACCTGTCAGATTTGTGGAGAAGGAAGACTTTATGACCAAACAAGTATTAGAGGGCATTATAAAATGCAATATGGGTAATTTTGATTACATTAAATTGAAAAGCTTCTGTACAAATAAAGCCAATGTAACCAGGATTAAGAGGGAAGTGGAAAACTGGGAAAGAATTTTTACAAACTATGTCACTGACTCATTTCTAAAATATACAGAGAATTGAGTCAAATCTATAAGAATACAAGTCATTCCCCAATTGTTAAATGGTCAAAGGATATGCACAGGCAGTTTACAGAGGGTGATATTAAAGATATTCATAAGCATATGAAAAATGCTCTAAATCACTATTGATTAGAGAAATGCAAATCAAAACAACTCTGAGGTACCACATCTCAGCAGTGGCTAAGATGACAAAAAAAGAAAATGACAAATGCTGGAGAGGATGTGGGCAAATTGGAACACTAATGCATTGCTGGTAGAGTTGTGAACTGATCCAACCATTCTGGAAAGCAATCTGAATTATGCCCAAAGGGCTATAAATAATTTCATATTCTTTGACCCAGCAATACCACTTCTCAGGCTATATCCCAAAGTGATCATAGAAGTGGTAAAAAGACCCATATGTACAAAAATATTTATAGCAACTCTTTTTGTGGTAGCAAAGAATTGGAAATTAAGGGGGTGCCTATCAATAGGGGAATGGCTGAACAAGTTGTGGTATATGTATTTTATAGAATACTATTGTGCAATAAGAAATGAGGAGCAGATGGACTTCATATTTACCTGGAGAGGCTTATACGAACTGATGCTGAGTGAGAAGAGTAGAGCCAGGATGAATTTGTACACAATTACAGACACAACATATGTGTGATGACCAACTTTGATAAACTGGATTCTTCTCAGCAATCCAGAGTCATAAGTCAACCCCAAAAGACTCACGATGGAGAGAGATGTCTACATCCAGAGAAAGAACTGAGTTTGAACTGAGATTGAAGCAAACTACCTGCCCTTTTTCATTTTCTTTTTTGGTTTTGTTTCCTCTTTCCCATTCTTTATTCCATCTGTTACAATCCTTCTTTATAACCTGACTTATACCTAATGTGAAAGTATTTGCAGATACTATACTTGATTGTATGCAGCCTGGGAGGGGGGGTCGGAAAGGGGAGAGAAAATTTGAAACTCAAGGAATTTTGGTAATGAATCTTGTAAACTAAAAGTAAACAAATTAATAAAGACAAAAAAAATTTAAAAAGAACTCAATTATTCAGTGAAACTATATAAAATTTAACAAAAAATGTTATAACAGTAGATACCACTATTTCCAAGATAAGATTTATAAGCAAAATTCTATCCTTCTTCCCTCCATTCTTTGCTTCTACTCCTACATACTTATTAGGGGTATATGATATTCTGGATGACTATGTTAGACTCTGTGGGTATATACATAGATGAATAACAGCCCCTGCCATAAAGAAACTTACAGTTCTCTAAGTCAATAAGATATGTACCAATAAATATAATATTGGCAGAATAAACCCAAGTTCTATGGCAGAGGTAGAAAAGTACTATTGGGATTTGGAGGGCAGAGTTCATATCCCATTGAAAGAATTAAAGACTCATAGATCATAGATTTTGAAACGACCACAGAGAAGGAAACACAGAAGAGCTAGTATATATTCATAAGATCAAAGGTTTAGCAATAGAAGGGACCTTAGGGGTCATCTAGTCCAACCCCTTCCATTTACAAATGAAGGAACTAAGGGCCAGAAAGGATCAATGACTAAGCTTCCCTTGGCAACCAGAGGCTAAGAATTAAGCCCATGTTATCCAACTTGAAATCCAAGATGCTTTCTATTCTACCACATTCCCTCTGCTGAAAAATGCAAATACACTATGTTTACTAGGTGCCTCATTAATGCCTGTTGTCTCAACTTGAATGGATCTACATGATTATTTTTATGGACATCACCTCCAATGATACAGATGAGACATATTAAATAGTAGCTTTAAAATATTACCAGTGAGTTTAGAATATTTAATTTGGTTGATTCCCCAAAATATTATACATTTTCAATCTAATCTAATAAGCATTTATAGAGTACCTTCTATATACATGACCATAAACTAGGCACTACAGGGAATTTACATATGAATTTATAGATGAATTCAGACCTTTCCCCCTAGTTTACATTTAGAAAAATAAGTGAAATGTATATTATCAAATAAATAAAATACTAATCAGAGTGTGAAAATGCTTTAAAAATTTACAAAAGGAAGTATATCTGACCACAAGCTATCAGGGAGGCCTTCATATAGGAAACAACATTTGAGCTAAAGGACTGGTCAGATACAAACATGTGAGAGGAATGTACAAGACATAAGCAAGAAACGGAAGAGACCCGTGTATCAGGAGTCTATAGATTGTTGCGTAACAAAAGATTCGGTTTAATTGTGAAACTCTTAAATGAAGTTATTAAAATCTCTGTGATTGAGATTACAATCAACATAAAACAATAGAAAAATTCTTAAGCTATATGTACTATGCATATAGATGTGGAGAGTATTATTTTTAATTAGTAGAACTTTATTAAGAAGGAAATAAATGAATGATGGCATGGAAACAATTGAGGTATTTTGTCAGCATCCAGGCTGGCAAGCATAAAGATCTCTCAAATTTTTTTCTTTCAGTTGATGGTGAAGAAATATACAGAAGAAATATGTAGTTTGCTGCTCCTTGGTAACACATTCCTCAAAAGGTTCAGAATAATGTGATATCAGGGCAAGGTTAAAATGAAATATCAAGTTTTATTAAAGAAAAAAATGATCAAATAAATTCAAATGTCTACAAATCTGTCCCTTCATTTACCAGACAACACTGGTGAAGGTAAGAATAGCCACTGGTAACTTAGCTCCCTAATTAACATAATGAAGGAATTAGTGCAGTACAAGTTTCCCTCTCCTACAAGACTTCCCTGTGATTCAAAACTTAACCAGTAGTACATTAGATTGAGACTAGATCATATTTTTCTCCAGAAACATAACTTATAAAAACCTGAGGGTGTCCTGTTTTGGGCAGTATTTTTTAAAGTATGTTTACTTTTTTCTCCCTTTCAAATAAATCTCACTTTATGGTGATGCTCTGTATTTAAAGTGTCTATATTAGTAAACTGTGGCAACATAATATAGTTGGAAGAATACTAGACTGGAAAAGGATTCTGGGAAGATGGCAGGATAGGTCAGAAAATACAAAGCTCTCAAGATTTCCTCCACAAAAGAGTTAAAATAGCACCTTAGAATGAATGAAGTGTGGGTGGAGATAAATAAGAACAGGGGCATAATGGGGTCCTCCTGGGTCAATTTGAGAAGATCTAAAGAAAAATCTAAAGAAAAGAATGATGTTTGGTCCCTGTGAAGAGTAAAGACCTCCAGGCTAGGTTCTGTTTTTAATAAAAAGCTACCAGCCTTTTAAACAGCAAGTGGGAAGTCCTGTGGTTAGTTGGCTTGAGATACTGCCTTGGCCCAACCACCAGACTCTTATCCGCAGGCTTCCCCTCCCTTCCATAGTTAGGGGAGTTGGGCATTTGAGTCTGGGAAGATTGAGCAAACCTCTACTGATAAAGAACGCCAGATCCAGCTGTGCTCCAAAGAGCAGCAAGGGCAAGAAGGCACCAGCACTCACCTGGTGAGTGCAGAAGCAGTGGGGCAGAAAGCCCCTGGCTGCAGTCACTTACAGGAAGCTGGAAGTTTGGCTTTGTTTCCAGGCTAGAGAGGAGAATTGAAGATCTGGGGCAAGAGGCACCATTTTCTACATGCCAGAGCTGGAGATGACTGCAAAAATTAAGCCATTATCACAAAAAGTGCACAGGTAAAGGAGAAAGAATCCAACCATAGAAAGCAATTATGGGAATAGAGATGACCAGGGTTCATCTTCAGAGGATAATATTGAAGTAAAGAAACCCCCAGAGAGGAATGTAAAATGTACACCTGACCAAAAAGAATTGGTAGAAGATCTTAAAAATATTTAAAAAATCAAATGACAGAGATGGAGGAAAAACTAAAAAAAAAATCCAAGAAAAACAAGAAGGGTATGAAAGGAAAGTCAACCAATTAGAAAAGGAGATCCAGAATCTTAAGGGAAAAAATGACACCTTGAAAATTAGAATTGGGCAAAGTGAAGCCTGTGAAATAGTGAAAGATCAAGAAATGATTAAACTAAATATGAACAATGAAAAAATAGAAGAGAAAGTAAAACATCTTATAAGAAAAACAACAGATTTAGAGAATGGATCAAGAAGAGAAAATATAAAACTAATTGGACTAACTGAAAGTTATGATAAAAAAAAGCATCTTGATACAATAATACAAGAAATAAATAAAGAAAAGTGTCCTGAAACATTAGAACAAGGGGGAAAATAGAAAGAGAAAAAAATCCATTGGTTACCACTTAAAAGAGATCCTATGATGAAAACTCATAGGAATATCATAGGCAAATTCTGAAACCCCCAGCTCAAGGAAAAAAATATTGAAAGCATCAAGATGAAAGCAATTTAAATACAATGGTGCCACAATTAGAATTATACAAGACCTAGCAGTAGAGACTTTAAAGGCCCACAGGTCTTAGAACACAAAATATCAAAGAGCAGAAGAACTGGGGCTCTGGTCAAAAATATCATACCCTACAAAGTATTATCCTGAATGAAAAAATAGACATTTGATAAACATTCAGACTTTCAAGACTTTGTTTAAAAAAATCCTGAATTTAATAGAAGAGTCGACATACAAGAACCAAGAGAAATATAAGAAACATAACAAAGATTGATTATAAGAGATCTATGAAGACAGACTCTTTACTTTTTATTTATGTAAAATGTCTGTATAATATTCTTACTAATAATTGGGTAGCTCATAAGAAAGATTGGGGTAAACCTGAGTATGATATCAATTTAAAAAGTAAAACTAGTTAGGAAGAGCTTAAAAGAGTAATTGTTTTATACAAATGAGGTACAAGAGGAATAATTGATAAAGAGGAAGTAGATGGGGGAGAAAGGCTGGTAGTTCTGGTAACCTACTTCCATCAGGAATGGATTAAAGAAGGAATAATACATATATATTTAGAATGGTATAAAAGTCTCTAAATTCAGAAGAAGAAAAAAATAGAAGTATGGGGGGGACAAGGGAGGGATCTTTAGAAAGGAGGGTGAGGGAATAGGTAAAATATGTATATAGAAGAGTGTTTAAATTTATGGGAATGGGCAGATGGGTGAAGGATCCTTGGAGGAGGGTAGGCAAGTATTGGAGAGCAAGGCAGAAGTAAAGTGGGTAGAAGTAAAGTAGAGGAGGCAAGAGGGATAGGAAACAAGAGATATGCACATACATAAAAACAGAGATTGGGAGTAGAATAGGTTAAGGAAAGCATATGACTATATATGTATGTATGTATATATGTATGTATATATCTATAGCTATAGAGAAACATCTAAACTTGATTGTGACCTTGGGGGTGGGGGAGATTTGGGGAGGGAAAAAAAGAACAAAGCAAAAAAGGTACACAGCAGAGAACAAAAAAAACCTTACAAGAAAGGAAATAAAAGATGGACAATTCTCAACACAATAAGTATTATTTATCATATGGGCTTCCTTGAAATGAATTTTTTGTTGTTGTTGGATACTTTCTTTTTCTTTTTTAATTTTTAATTTTTTTATTAATTTTTTTGCTCCTTTTAGTTTACAGGATTCAATTCCACAATTCCTTGAGTTTCACATTTTGTCCCCCTCCCTCCCCCCTACCCCCATGGCGGCTTATAGTCAAGTATAGGATCTGTAAATACTTTCACATTATACATTAGTCAGGTTATAAGGATGGATTGTACCAGCTGGAATGAAAAATGGTAAAGAGGACATAAAACCAAATAAGAGAAGGAAACAGATCAGGTATTTTGCTTCCACCTGTATATAAACTTAGTTCTTTCTAGTTCTTTCTCTGGATGCACATATTTCTCTCCATCATGAGTCTTTTGGGATTGACTTATATCACTGCATTGCTGAGAAGAGTCCAGTCTATCAAAGTTGGTCATCACACATACGTTGTGTCTGTAATTGTGTAAAAATTTCTCCTGGTTCTACTCTTCTCACTCAGCGCCAGTTCTTTTAAGCCTCTCCAGGTAAATATGAAGACCGTTTGCTCCTCGTTTCTTATAGCACAATAGTATTCCATAACATGCATATACCACAACTTGTTCAGCCATTCCCCAATTGATGGGCACCCCCTTAATTTCCAATTCTTTGCTACTACAAAAAGAGCTGCTATAAACATTTTTGTACATATGGGTCTTTCTCTCATTTCTATGATCTCTTTGGGATATAACCCTAGGAGTGGTATTGCTGGATCAAAGGGTATGAAAGTATTTATAGCCCTTTGGGCATAATTACAGATTGCTCTCCAGAAATGCTGCATCAGTTCACAACTCCACCAGCAATGCATTAGTGTTCCAATTTGCCCACATCCTCTCCAGCATTTGTCATTTTCCTGTTTTGTCATCTTAGCCACTCTAACTGGTGAGATGTGGTACCTCAGAGTTGTTTTGATTTGCATTTCTCTAATCAATAGTGAATTAGAGCATTTCTTCATGTGCTTATAGATAGCTTTAATTTCTTTCTCTGAAAACTGCCTGTTCATATCCTTTGACCATTTAAGAATTGGGGAATGACTTTTATTCTTATAAATTTGACTCAATTCTCTGTATATTTTGAAAATGAGTCCTTTGTCAGAGACATAGTTTGTAAAGATTCTTTCCCAATTTCCTACCTCCCTCTAAATCTTGGTTACATTGGCTTTGTTTGTACAGAAACTTCAATTTCATTTAGTCAAAATTATCCATTTTACATTTTAGAATGTTCTCTAATTTTTGTTTGGTCATAAAGTCTTTCCCTCTCCACAAGTCTGATAGGTAAACTATTCCTTGTTTTAGGAGACTGCTTACAGTATCAACCTTTAAACCTAGATCATGCAACCATTTAGACTTGATTTTGGTATATGGTGTTAGATAATGGTCTATGCCCAGTCTCTGCCATACTATATTCCAGTTTTCCCAGCAGTTTTTGTCAAATAGTGAGTTCTTATCCCAAAAACCAGGGTCTGGAGGTTTATCAAAGAATAGATTACTCTAGTCATTGATTTCTGAATCTCGTGTGCCTAATCTATTCCATTGATCCACTCCTCTATTCCTCAGCCAGTACCAAGTAGTTTTGATAACTGCTGCTTTATAATACAGATTGAAATCTGGTATAGCTAGTCCACCTTCCCTAGCATTTCTTTTCATTAATTCCCTTGATGTTCTGGACCATTTATTCTTCCAAATGAATTATTAATATTTTTTCTAGCTCTATAAAGTAGGTTTTTTTGGTAAATTAATTAGTATGGCACTAAATATATAATTTAATTTAGGTAAAATTCTCATTTTTATTATATTAGCTCAACCCAGCTAGGAGCAATTGATATTTTTCCAATTAGTTAGATCTGACTTTACTTGTGTGAAAAGTGTTTTGTAGTTATGATCATACAGGTCCTAGGTTTGTTTTGTCAGGTAGATTCCCAAATATTTTATAATGTCTACAGTAACTTTAAATGGGATTTCTCTTACAATCTCTTGATGTTGAATTTGATTGGAAATATATAGGAATGCCAAGGATTTATGTGGGTTTATTTTATATCCTGCAACTTTGCCAAATTTATTTATTGTCTCAAGTAGTTTTTTACTTGATTCTCTAGGATTCTCTAAGTATATAATCATATCATCTGCAAAGAGTGATAGATTTGTCTCTTCTTTGCCTAATTTGATTCCTTTGATTTCTTTTTCTTCTCTAATTGCTACTGCTAACATTTCTAGTACCAGATTGAATAAGAGGCATGACAGTGGACACCCTTGTTTCACCCCTGATCTTATGGGAAATGTTTCTAGCTTTTCCCCATTACATATAATACTTGCTGATGGCTTTAAATAGATGCTACCTATTATTTTAAGGAAGCCTCCATTTATTCCTATACTTTCTAATGTTTTTAATAGGAATGGATGTTGTATTTTGTCAAAAGTCTTTTCTGCATCTATTGAGATGATCATGTGATTTCTGCTAGTTTTATTGTTGATATGCTCAATTATACTGATGGTGTTCCTAATATTAAACCATTCTTGCATTCCTGGAATAAATCCTACCTGATCAAAGTGTATTATTCTTGAGATAAGTTGCTGTAGTCTTTTTGGTAGTATTTTATTTAGAATTTTTGCATCTATATTCATGGGGGAGATGGGTCTATAATTTTCTTTCTCTGTTTTATCTCTTCTTGATTTAGGTATCAGTACCATATTTGTGTCATAAAAAGAATTTGGTAGGATTCCTTCTTCACTAATTTTCCCAAATAGTTTGTAGTGTATTGGAAGTAATTGTTCTTTAAATGTGTGATAGAATTCACTAGTGAATCCATCTGGCCCTGGAGATTTTTTCCTAGGGAGCTGACTGATGGCTTGTTCAATTTCTTTTTCTGAGATGGGATTATTTAAGTAATTTACTTCCTCTTCAGTTAATCTGGGCAACTTGTATGCTTGTAAATATTCATCCATTTCCCTAAGATTGTCAAATTTATGTGCATACAATTGGGAAAAATAATTCCTAATCATTGTTTTGATTTCCTCTTCATTGGAGGTAGATTCACCATTTTCATTTTTGATACTCATAATTTGTTTTTCTTCTTTCTTTTTGCATCCTTTTGACCACTACCTCCCTCAGTGTTCCCTTTTCAGCCCCCTTCCCTTTTCCTCCCCTTTCCCCTTACTACTTCCCTCCCTACAAACCACTCCCACCCCCCTTTTGAAACCCTTTCCCCCTCCTACTGTCTGTAGGATATTTTTATACTTAATGAAGTATGTAATTTCTTCTTCGCATCAAGAGTGACAGGAACAAATCTCTTGCGAAGCTCCTCTCCCTCCCCTCTTTTCCGCTAAAATGATACTTTTTATATTTCTTCTCCATAGAGTCCTATGCTTAACTGGTTGTTATTCCCTCCTTTTACCAGAACCAATGAGGGAAAAGCTCATATGCTTCCCAACTCCCTCCCTTTTTTTCCTCTGCTATACAGTTTTTATGCCTCTATATGTGGCATAATTCACCCTTTACCACTTCAACCATTCCCTTTCTTCCATTGCAGTCCCTTTGTAGCCCTTAATAAGATTTTTTTAATCGTCATGTTGTGTATTTTATAGTCATACCCTCTACTTGTCTATAACCAGTTTGCTCTTATCAAATAGCAGGGTGTGTGTGTGTGTGTGTGTGTGTTCTCCTTGTTTACCTTTCTAAGTCACTGTTGCATCTCGTAATTGGAGGTTGAATTTTCCATTGAGTTCTGGCTTTTTCATCAAGAAGGTCTGAACACTGTTATATCATTGAATGACCATCTCTTTGCCTGGAAGAATATGCTCAGTCTCGCTGGGTATGTGCTCCTTGGTTGTAGCCCGAGCTCTTTTGCTTTCCAGAAAATTGTTTTCCACTGCCTCCAATCTTTCAGTGTAGAGGCTGCCAAATTCTGTGCAATCCTCACTGTGGACCCTCCATATTTGAATTGTTTCTTTCTGGCTGCTTGAAGTATTTTCTCTTTTATCTGGTAGTTCTGGAGTTTGGCCACAACATTTCGAGGACTTTTCAGTTTGGGATCTCTTTCAGCAGGTGTCTGGTGGATTCTCTCGATTTCTATTTTACCATCAGGTTCTAGTGTTTCAGGGCAGTTTTCCTTAATGAGCTCTTGGAGAATGTTGTCCAGGCTCATTTTTTCATCATAATTTTCTGGTAGGCCTATTATTCTCAGATTATCTCTCCTGGATCTGTTTTCCAGGCCAGTTATTTTTTCTTTGAGGTATTTTACCTCTTTTTCTAATTTTTCATTCTTGTTGTTTTTCTTGACTAATTCTTGGTTCCTCATAGAGTTATTTGTTTCCATTTGGTTAATTCTAGTTTTTAGCACATCATTTTCCTTGGTTAATTTTTGAAGCTCCTTTTCCATATCATACTCTTTTCTTTTTAGAGAGATGTTTTCCTCATTATAATGTTTTTCGAATTCTGCTATTTTCATTTTGAGCGAATTATTCATTTTGTCTTCTATCTCTCTCATTTTGTTTTCAAAGTTCCTTTTGATCTCATCTAGGAGAGCCTTCTGTGCTTGGGACCCATTCCCTGTTGAAGTTTCAGCTTTGGGTGTGGAGTCCACATTGTCTCCTTCTGAGGTTGGTTCCTCCCTCTGAGGATAGTAGGACTCCAGAGTCTTTGTCTTTGTGGTCTGCTTTCTACCCAATTTGAGGCAGGGTCCTAGCCACGCCCTTCCTCTAGTATCCCAAGCCTTCACTGTAGAGGGTTTTGCCCTGGGGCAAGAGTTACTATGTTTTCAGGGTCAGAGGGGGGTTTGGAGCAAGTGAGGTTCACTCTGTCATCCTAGTCTTTGGAGGTCCTGAAAGGGGCTTTTAAAAAAAAATTTCTGTAGTCCCAGGAGTGTTTGCTGTCCAGGACAGGGGCCCCTGTATTTGCTTCTTATCTTGCTCTTTCCAGTCCCAGCCCTTTGGTGATAGGCCTGGTAGTAGACCTTGTGGTTGGTGGGAAGACTTGCCCTCCGAGTTGATCATGCCCCTTTCGGGCCTGCCTCTGCCGGCCGCGCCTTCCCGGCCTGCCTTGAAATGAAAATTTATTGTTACATATTTTGAATCCTCTCTTATGTTCCACTATGAACACAACATGCTTTTTCCCCCTATTTCTCACTTTGTATTTAAGTTCCAATTTTTAAGTTTATGATATGTTTTTGTTTCTTTTCTCTAGTCTGTATTTGAGTTCTGGCATTTGAGTCTCAAATAAAATTTTGAAAAAAAAGAACATACTAGACTGAAAATCAGGAGACCTGGGTTCCAGTCCTGCCTTTGCTAACAACTTCAAGGCACCCTTCATCTCTTTAAGCATAGGTGTTCTAATCTACAAAATAAAAGATTGGATTGTGTTAGTTCCCTTCCAACCTTATAATTCTGTGAATTTTCCACAATCTTTGATAATCTAATGTATTTCTATTATATAAACAACCCTGAGACTGTGTAGTGTAGTAGGAAGAAGAAAAGGAATAAGCATTTATTAGATTGCTATTATGTTTGAGGAACTGTGCCAAGTTCTTTTTTTTTTTTTTTTAACAAATATTATCTCATTTGATTATCAGAACAATCCTGGGAGGTAGGTGCTATTATTATCCTTGTTTTCCAGTTGAGGAAACTGAGTCAGAAAGATGTTAAATGACTTGCCCAGGGTCTCACAGCTAGTTAAGTGTCTGAGGGCAGATTTTAACTGAAGTTTTCCTGACTCTAGACCTATTGTTCTATACACTATACTTACTAGCTGCCTCCATGCATTAATGTGTACAGAATAGTTAATTCTTTAGTTAGGTCAGTTGATGCCTAAGTGGAAACAATGTATAAAGCACTGAGACTAGAGTCAGGAAGACCTCAGTTTAAATCCTATTCCATTAGGATTTTAATAGCTTTGTATTTAATAGCTCTGTAATTACCGGTATGAGAAAGTCACTCTCCCAGCCTTAATTTCCTAGTCTGAGTCTGTAAAATAGGAATAATAATAGACTCTACTTTTCCTGGCTGTGAGAACAAATAGAAAAATATACTCAAAGCACTTTGCAAACTTGGAAGTGTTTTGTAAGTACTAGTCATTATTATAATTTTCATTATTATTATTATCAAGGCCTTTGGCCTTGTTAGATTACCACTACCTGTCCCTGGATTCCCCAGCAGCACAGCAGGACTCAGATTCAATCACCTTGATTTTAGAGAGTCTGGTGAAAGAAGACTGACTGGATACTCCCAGTCTTGGAGCAGAGTCCTGGGAGGACTGGGTGCTCTTCAAGGACTGGAATTTTTTTTGTGTGTAGGGAGGAGTTGGAGGGTAGCTAAAGACCTTTGCACTGCTGTATAATCTGAGCCAAAGTTTGGGGCCCATTATTTTTTGCTCCCCCTCCCCCTTTTACCAACCCTTTTCAGAAAATTGTGGGCCTCTGGCTAGAATGCTGGGTACCTGCAATGAACTCCTAGCCTCATCTCCGTTTGCATATTAATCTGCCTCATTATAGTCCTGAGTACTGCCTCTGGCCATATTTATACGATATAACAATAGTGGAGGGAAGGAATTGGGAAGTGGGAAAAGAATGGGGAGACAGACCATTTCCCAGGGAGACTTGGCCTTAGTCCTATGTTGTCCTACTCCTAGCAGAACAGTGCTCCCTAGGGCCTCTCTCAACTAGCTGGGTCCTTGAATGGGATGAGGTCAAGAAGGTTTGTTTCCTCTCAAGATAAAAATCCTACCCTGTCCTCTTCTTTCTTTCTCCTTTTTCTTCCCTCCCCCAAATAAAGTTTTTCTCTTGGGTTCTTAAAAAAAAAAAAAAACATTGTCCTTCTTCCTCTCCTCCCCCCTACTTTTTCCCTCCTTCCTTCCCTCCCTCCCTCCTTCTTCCAGGACAACCCCTCCCCCTTATTAGGTAGTAGTAGTAGTATTGAAGGAAAAAGTCTTTAGTTGGAGAAGAGAACAGGGAGAGATGAGAGCTGTCTTAAAGGAATTGAAGGACTATTATTAGGCTTGTTCTGTATAGCTCAAGGAAGTAGAACTTGCAAAATTGCAGAGAGGAAAATTTAAGCTTAATATCAAGAAAAAAATAAAAAAGAAACTCCTGGGGCGGCTAGGTGGCGCAGTGAGTAAAGCTTGGGCCCCGGAGTTGGGAGAACCTGAGTTCTGAGATACTTAACACAAAAACACTAGCTGTGTAACCTTGGACAAGTTACTTAACCCCAATTGCCCTCCAAAAAGGCAAAAAAGAAAAAAAGAAAAAAAAACCTCCCTCACAATTCAAGCAGTTCCAAAGTGGAATTGATTACACTGAGAGGTAATGGAAGTACATTCCTTCAAAGTTTGCAATTGGAGAATGGGTAACCAATTGTTAGGCAAGTTATGAAACAACTATGGATCTCAGTATCTTCCATTTAAAAAAAAAAAAGATTTGGATGAGGTTTTC
>NW_027187360.1:9279988-9307854 GCF_028583685.1 Petaurus breviceps papuanus | reverse complement strand
AAAATCCTTCTGCCATCTGATCTGCCAGGTACACGAAAAGAGTTATGAAGGAGGAATAAACCTCTTATTTTCTCTAAGGGGCTAGCTATAATTCTTACTTTCCTATCCTCTTCTCCAAACAGGTGTTATACCAGAGAAAGTAGTGGAATTTGTATTTCTCTAATCCATACTGATTTAGAGTGTTTTTTTTAAATATATATTACTATAGATGTCTTTGACTTCTTCTGAAAACTGTCTATTCATATCCTTTGACCATTTATCATTTGGGGAGTGGCTCTTTTATAGATTTGACTCAGTTCCTTATATATTTGAAAAATGAAGCCTTTATCAGAGAAACTTGAAGCAAAACATTTTGTTATAATCTTTGGAATATTTTGGCAAAAATCTTGTCTCGCTTATTATATCTTTTAATTAGGTCTCTTTTTGCTTTTGCTTTGTCTGAAATCATGATTGCTACCCTGCCTTCAGCAGAAGCATGATAGATTCAGCTTCAGCCCTTTACTGTAACTCTCTGTGTATTTCTCTTTCAAGTGTGTGTCTTGTAAACAATATCTTGTTGCAAGCTTGTTTCTAATCCATTTCACTATTTACTTCCATTTTATGCATGAGCTCACCACATTCACATCCACAATTATGATTACTATGTATTCCTCTCTATTCTATTTTCTTCTGTTGATCCTTCTTTTTCTCCTGTCCCTTCTGTAATGTCTGTTTTGCTTCTGACCACTGCCTCTTTTAATTACCCCCTTCCTATATCTCTTATCTACTTCCCTTTCTATTTCCATTTTGGGTGGGAATAGATTTTTCTACCCAGCTGAATACATGTGTGTGCACATGGGTGATATGTATGTATGTATATGTGTACACAACATATACCTATATACACATACATATGTATATTCATACATATATAACACATTTATGTGTGTATACATGTGTATGTGTGTGTATTCTTCCCTCTTTTAATCAATTTTGATGGGAGTAAGGTTCAAGCATTTCCTGGTCCCCCCAACCATTTTTCCTTCCACTAAAAAAAGCTCTTCTTTGTGTACCTCTTTTATGTGAGTTAACCATTGTTCCTCCCCCTTCTGCCTTCTCCCAGAGCATCCAAATTTCTCAACCCTTCTTTTTTATCATTCCAACATAATCAATTCACACTCATGACCTCTGTCTATGTAGACTCCCTCTAACTGCCCTCATAATGATAAAGATCTCAGGGGTTACATATGTCCTCTTCCCATGTAGGAATGTAAACAATTTAACCTTATTGAGTCCTTTTTGATTTCCCTTCCACATTTACTTTTTATGCTTCTCTTGAGACTTGTGTTTCAATGTAAAATTTTCTATTCATCTTTGCTCTTTTCATCAGGAATACTTCAAAGTCCTCTATTTCATTAAATGTTTATTTTCTCCCCTGAAGGATTATGCTCAATTTTGCTGGGTAGGTTATTCTTGGCTATAATACTAGTCCCTTTGCCTTTGGAGCATCATATTCTAAGCCTTTTATTCTTTATCATGGAAACTGCTAAATCTTATGTGACCCTGACTGTAGCTCCATGATATTTGAATTTTTCTTTTCTTTCTGTATGTTTGCAATATATTCTCATTAAGCTAAGAGGTCTAAAATTTGTCTATAACATTCCTGGCAGTTTTTCTTTTGGGATTTCTTTCAGGAGGCAGTAAATAAATTCTTTCAGTTTCTATTTTTCCCTCTGAATCTAAGATATCATGGTAGTTTTCTTTAATAATCTCTTGAAATATTATTTCCAGCCTCTTTTGTTTAATCATGGCTTTCAAGTAGTCCAATAATTTTTGAGATATCTCTTCTTGATCTATTTTTAGCTCAGTTGTTTTTCTGATGAGATGTTTAATATTTTCTTCTATTTTTTCATCCTTTTGACTTTGTTTTATTGTTTCTTGATGTCTCATGAAATCATTAGCTACAACTTTCCCAATTCTAATTTTTAAATAATTATTTTCCTCAATGAGTTTTTGCACCTTTGTACATTTGGGCAATTCTGCTATTTAAGGAGTTCTTTTCTTCAGTGAATTTTTGTTTTTTTCTATTCCATTTGTTCAATTCTTTTTAAGGTGTTATTTTCTTCAGTATTTTTTTGCCTCTTTTATTAAGATTTTTAATTCTCTTTTTATAATTTTCTTTCTTAATTCTTTTTTTTATAATTTTCTCATTTCTTTCCCAGTTTTTGCCTTTACCATTCATTTTTTCCTCTTTAACTCTTCTAGGAATTCTTGTTGGGCTGCTGTCCAATAACATTTTTTTCAGGCTTTGCTTATAGCTGTTGCACATTATTGTCTTCTTCTGAGTTTGTATTTTGTGTCCCCTGCCATCAAAGTAGCTTTTATAGTCAAAAACTTTTTATTGCTTACCCATTTTTTCTATATCTTAACTTTGAATTTTATTGTAAAGGTGGGCTTTGCTCATCTAGGGTTGAGGAGGGATTGTCCCAAGGTTCAAGTTACTTCATGCTGCTATTTTCAGAGCTAATTCTGAGGATATGTAAATTTTCAATGCTTCCTAGGTGGTATGATCTGGGAAGCTGCACTCTAGTCTCTACCCAGGAAGGGCTCTTACTCCTCTTCAGTAGTAAGTGTTAGTTCTCCTCTTGGTCCTGGAACTATGATCAGATTCCCTGCTCCCTTGTGATTGACCATATATACTCCTCTCTGCCCTGGAACTGTGACCCAGAACTACAGAAGGCAAGAGAATTGCTGTTTAGCACCAATTATTCTCAGTGCCACCAAAGGGTCCCCTGTGTTGTTTTTCTGATCAGTTTTCTGTCTCCTTTACTCTGCTTGGGCTGAAAACTCTCAAAGCTGCTTCTTCAGCTGTTGCAGCTGCCTCCAAAGCTTATTGGTACCATTGCTGAGGTGTGTACTCTGGGTGGCCTCCACCCTGGTCTTACTGACTTCTCCTGACAACCTCCTAAGTTGTCTCATTCCAACTTTTTGTTGGCTCTGCTGCTCCAAAATTTTATTTGAACATTGTTTTAAAGTAGTTTAAAAGGGGGTTTGGGGAAAGTTCAGCTGGGCCACTGCCTCTATTCTGCCATCTTGGTTTACCCCTAAAATATAAATGTTAAAGTATAATTTAATATAATTGGTAAATATTTAATGGAATAAGTAAAAAAAATAATTGAAACTCTTAACAAAGAATGTAGATTATTACAAATGCTTCAGATAAATATATCACTGTAATTATTGGTTCTATTTTTGTCATAATTGTTATAATCTGGAACTGTAACTTCATCAATGTTGGGAATTTATGATGTGGGATTTCCCTCCATCAAAGAACTGCCAGAGCAACTCATCTGTAACTTAATAGTTTTAGACAGTTATCTGGAGGCAACAATTTGTCATGCACCTTCTATGTAGCTAGCTCAGTGGTGCAATGATAGAGTGTTGGACTTGGAGTCATAAAGGTGTGAGTTTAAACCTTACCTCAGAGACTTGTTAGTTATATGACCCTGGGCAAGTCACTTAACCTCTCACCCTCAGTTTCTTTCTTTGTATAATGAGGATGGTACCTACCTCAATGAGCTGTTAGGAGAATCAAAGAAGATAATATATGTAAAGCACTTTGTAAAGTTTAATGTGCTATAATAAGTGCTAGTTATTATTATTAATTTTATTATTACAATATGCTAGTCAGGACTTGAACCCAGATCTTCCTGACACCAAAGTCAACTTTTTTATTTTTACTTTTTGCTTTATGGAGGCAGAAAGGCATGGTCATTGGGCGTTAAGGGACCTGTCCAAGGTCACACGGCTAGTAAGTGTTAAGCTTCTGAGGTCAGATTTGAACTCAGGTCCTCCTGACTCCAGGGCCGGTGCTCTATTCACTGTGCCACCTAGCTGCTTTAATAGTCAGCTTTTTATCCACTACTCAATACTACCTCTCCTTATTCCTCGTCATATAAAATACACATACACACACATATACACACATACACGCATATACACATCTGTGTGTAATTTATAGTTCTTCACAGCATTGATGACTAAAAGTATTCTCCATGTATTGCCTCATTGATCCTGGTAACACCTGTATAAAGTAAATCCTGAAAGTATTTTTATTCTCATTTTTAAAAGGAAGAAATAGGCCTTCATAATGTGAAATCAAGTGAATTCACTTGTTCTCCCTTGCTCAGCTATGAAGTGACTGAACCCAGATTTGAATAGACATATCTTTTGGCTCTAAGTTCAATGCTTATTCTCTATACCAAGTCTCTAAACACCTTAAAAGTACATAAAATCATCATTTAAGGCAGAGACAAATCTTTTTTTTTTTCAAATTATCTAGAGCTATAGTTGTACAATGAAAATGTATCCATCCAATTTGGCATGTCTAAGACCTTTTATTTGGTCTCTCTTATAAGATTTCTGAACATCCCCAAAACCCTGGGTTAAATGTCACACATCAGTAGATGGCCTATGCGCTCTAAATGAAAAGGTCTCTTTGTAAACCCTGTGACAAACAATAGAAGAAAATACACAGGCAGAAAAAAGTCATAAAGGCACATCCTTGCATATAAGCAGAAGTACCAGGTAAAAGTGTGTGTTTTCAGATATAATCCCTTGCCTGAGATGTATATAATTCACCTCTCCATATTTGAAATCTTTCTTTGATTCTACTTCAAAGTTTTCCTCTAGAAGATCTATAGCATGAGAGGAAAATCAGAGCAAAGACAAAACAGAAAGAGGTTTGGAGATGAGATCTGAAAAGAATCACAATGTAGAGACACACAGGGCAGGAGGAAAATCATGGAAGGGCACAACTTTATGATTTTACCAGTACCATCACCCATGATTTCTGATTTCAGAAGGTGTCAACAATACTCTCTAGCTGACGGAGCAGCAATCTTTCTCTTGTGCTGCAAAATAAGTGCCTGCAAGAAAGAGTGATCAGAATAGCAGAAAAGACCATCAGCAACTTAACAGTTTAGGAAAGGGAGATGCAAGAAGAAGAGAAATATTTCTTGTTTGAGCCAGTTGGCCAGGGTATTAAAAAAAATCTTAGCTTGATGGTACTGTATTATTTAATCTCACATTCTCCCCTGTTCTTTCCAGACAGGTATCTGGAAAGCAAATGTGTATCAGCTATCCAGATGTAATGAAATGCAATTAAGAATTTATCTTTCTCTGACAATTATAAGTGCAATCTTCAGAGGAAACCATCTGAACTACAAGGATTCTACTTTATCTTAGATTTCCACTTTTAACTAATGGTTTCTAAATTACTTGAGTGGAAAATTAAGAATGTAAAACTTCACTTAAGAATGCATTAGCAACAAAGTACTTGTGCAGTAAGGCTTTCATTAAAGGATATGTATATACACATTTTCAAAACACACACCTATTTCTTCATAAAAATAGGTTAAGAGAAAAGAGCCATCTGTTATGATGATGATGCTGTTGAATATTATAAAAATGTTGAAACATCCACAATAGATAGAATTGTGCTTCAATAAAGTGGAAATTAGCCAGTTTTGTAGGGCTAAAGTATTTAACTGGAGTTTCTACATCCATATTCAAAAGCCAAATGGTTCTTGCTATAAAAATAAGGTTTCTATTGCACCACCTTCTTGGAAACTATACATAGTATCTGGGGGCATCATCTTCCAAGATTGCAGACTAAATTAGCCCAGTTCCAAGGTATTCTGTGGGTCCACACCTACTAAAAATCACAGCTCTTAAGCCCCCACCAATGTGTTCATATTCATTAGCTAGCCAGAGGATACAAATATTTTCAAGCTCTTTTGATATATTGGTTAACTTTGTTGAATAGATTTTTTTTCTTTTCTTTTTTCTTTCTCTCTTTCTTTAATAGTTAACAATGCATGGACATATGGATATATTTAGAAATAAAATTTCCAGATCTATGTCTTCTCACTGGACTTAGATGGCTCTGGAGGAGAGAGTGAGGCTGATGACTTTACTCAGCAATGCCTCACAAATCCAATTCACTTGCAAGTCAAGTCATCACTTTCCTGATGTCATTGGTCTTCTTCAAGAAGGAAGCACAAACAACAATCTGTGAGCAGTAGTAGCTGCCTCACTGTAGACCCAACTGGCCACTTCCAGTTGGGAAATGTTGCTCCTCCCTCCCTCCCTCCCTCCCTTTCTCCCTCCCTTCCTTCCTTCCTTCCTTCCTCTCTTCCTTCCTTCCTTCCTCCCTCCCTCCCTTCCTTCCTTCCTTCCTTCCTCCCTCTGTTCACATAGAGAATCACACACTTAAATGTGGGTGATTTGCCCAAAGGAAAGTAGATTTCTTGAAATAGAACTGTGGAAAAAACAGGCTTTGGTAAGGCCCATGGGGATTCAAATGGAGCTGCTTGAGTATGCCTTAAGTGGAAATCACTCTGGTTCCCATTGCATCCTGGGTCATCTCCAGTCATCCTGATGAGTATCTGGTCACTGGATCCAGATGGCTCTGGAGGAAAAAGTGAGTCTGATGACCTTGCACATCCCTCCCTCACTCAAATCAAAGTCAACTGCAAGTTATGGCATCATTTCCCTGATGCCATGGTCTTCTTCAAAAATGAAGGACAAACACAACCTCTAGTTTTCACTGATTGGCCAATAGTAAGTCCCAGCAAAAGCCTCGGTTGTTCATCATTTGGTTTTTAATGGCTCAACTTGAGTGCAAATAGCAAATGTTTCTGTTCTGACCAGAAACCGAGAGTCTTCCCCTCCCAGATTGATATTTTTAATTAGGTTAAAGAGGCTATCTTTTGCCTTATTTCTTACCTACCCTAATCACTGAATAGGTATTGCCTCAGACATACTGAGACCTGTAAAAGACCTTAGCTTAAAAAAGCCAAGGTCTCTCACTGCGTCTGGGTCATCTCCAATCATACTGTCATACTGATCTATGTCTTGCCACTGGACCCAGATGGCTCTGGAAAAGAGAGTGAGGCTGGTGACTTTGCACAGCCCTGCCTCACTAAAATCCAATTCCCTTGAAAATTAAAACATCACCTTCCTGATGTCATTGGTCCTACCTGACAGCAAAAGACAAACAACAACAAAACATGAAGTTATATAAAAACAGAAGTTTTTATTTAAATTCAAATTTTTAAAAATTCATCCAAAAATCAGGGAAAAAACTCTTTGGGAGGTAATGAGTTAATCAAAGTTTGTGGTAGGAATTTTGTAAAGAGATTTGTGTACCAGACATGGGGATGGACAAAATGGCTTCCCAGATCTGTGAAATGCTTCAAAGTAAATAAATACCCTCCAAATAGCTTCCCATATGTTAGTGCTGAGAGGCTTGAAAAAAATGAGCTAAAAAGTAACTCTGGAACTTATCCATTTCCTCATTCAAATCAAGATTGATTAAGCACCTGGCCTTTTTCACACTGTGTGCTGGGAATTCTGAGAAATATAAGAAAAAACAAGATTTGGCTCCAATCCTAAAGGGGCTTTCAATTTCTTTGCCATGATCGAACAGTTTTACATATACATATAAAGTGTAGAGGCAGCAAAGATGATTTTATTCATATGAAGAAGAGTCTTCAGCTCTGCTGCCACCTTCTCTGCAGACACATTTCAGCTAAAATCCTCAGAATTAATCAGTTGTTGTCACTGGGCTACCTCATCTTTATAGTGCATGAGTAGGGGCAGAAAATTAAAAGCTTCCACCAAATTTGTAGGTCCAACATTCCATTACCAGAAAATGACAGAACAATTCACTCAGACTATATTTATCGGCAGCATCACCACACCACACACCATAGCTCCTGTCAGCAACTGAATTGTATTCCTTGTGTTGAAGCCATCACTGTGTTTCATTATGTTAAAAAGATCTAACGCAACTTAACAAAATCATCAAGCCAGAAATGTTTCTTCAGAGACTCCTTGCCAGCTTTCTAGGGCTATAAATTATAGTATGGAACTCTACTACAGAATGAATTCAAATGGTTACAGGATATCCTAAAATCTGACAAGTAAACCTCAGGCCAAAGAAGAATGGGAAACACAATAAATTAACAAGTAATTGTTTTTTTTTTTGTACATGATAATTTTATTATTTAAAAGGAACAGCAAGTTGTACATAATAGATTTGCAATTTCATGTGCAATCATCTTTTTTTTTTCAAAAGACAAAAACAAAACTGGTCTTGTTTTTCAAGGTACTAAATTTACTCACAGATCCTCTAAATGGCAGAGTTAGCAAGTCATGCAGTCGTTGGGAAGGAATTTAGTAGTCATCTCAGTGATCTTCAGATCCTCTCATTCAACTGGATCACCATTTCTTTTTATTTTATTTTTTTATGTATTTGAATATTTGATTTTAAAACTTTCAATTCCAGATTCATTCCCTTCCCCCCGTGCCACCCATCCCCACTGGGGAGACAAGCAGTTCAGTATAGGTTGTACATGTGCGGCTAATGCAAAACAATAACGTAATAGATGTATTGTAAAAGACTGACTATATTTCCCTCCCTCCTATTCCACCTCCCACTTGTTCTATTCTCTACTTTGATCCTGTCCCTTTTCAAAAGTGGGTGCTTCCAACTTCCCTCCCCCCCAGCCTGCCCTCCCTTCCATCATCCCCGCTCACATCCCCTTCCCCCCTATTCTCCTGGAGGGTGAGATCCCCTATTTAGTGTGTATTTCCCTCCCTCCTCAGGCCAGATTCAATAGGAATAAGGTTGACCCATTCCCTTTTGCCTTCCTATTCTTCCCCTCCATTGTAACCATTTCCCCTTGCCTCGTGTGTATGAGATAGTTTACCCCACTCTATCTCTCCCCATCTCCTCTCATTATATTCCTCTCACCTCTTAATTTCACCTTTTAAGTATCATCCCTTCCTGTTAAATTGGTCCCATGCCCCCTATCTATGTATATCTGTAAAAGTATATACACACATTCACATATGTATTCATATGCCCGCATACCCTCATATAAAGACATATATATATATATATACATATATATATATATATATATATATATTTTCTAATCCCTTCAACTACTGAGAAAAGTTTCATAAGTTACAATTATTGTTTTTCCATGTAGGAATGTTAATAGTTCAACTTTGGCCAGGTGGCTCAGCGAGCAAGAGCACCAGCTCCAGTGCCCGGACGACTCAGATCAAATCCAGGCCCAGACACCCAGCACCACACCCAGAAACAACAACTGGCCATGCAACCCCGAGCAAGTCACCCAACCCCGAGTGCTTAAAAAAAAAATAGTTCAACTTTGATAGGTTCTTTATGATTTCTTTTCCCTGTTTACCTTGTCATGCTTCTCTTGCTTCTTGTATCTAAATGTCAAATTTTCTATTCAACTCTGGTTTTTTCAGCAAGAATGCTTGAAAGTCCTCTATTCCACTGAAGGGCAATATTTTCCCCTGAAACATGATACTCAGTTTGGCTGGGTAGGTGACTCTTGGTTTTAATCCCAGCTCCTGTGCCCTCTGGAATATCACATTCCGGGCCCTTCTATCCCTCAGTGTAGAAGCTGCCAGATCCTGGGTTATCCTGATTGTGTTTCCACAATATTCAAATTGTTTCTTCCTGGCTGCTTGTAATATTCTCTCCTTAATCTGGGAATTCTGGAACCTGGCTATAATATTCCTAGGAGTTTTCTTTTTGGGATCTTTTACAGGAGGTGATCGGTGGATTCTTTCAACCTCTATTTTGCCCTCTCGTTCTAAAACATCAGGGCAGTTTTCTTTGAGAACTTCCTGGAGGATGCTTTCTAGGTTCTTACTTTGGTCATGGCTTTCAGGTAGTCCAATAATTTTTAAATTATCTCTCCTGGATCTATTTTCCAGGTCAGTGGTTTTTCCCATGAGATATTTCACATTGCCTTCTATTTTTTCATTTGTTTGGATCTGTTTGAAGGCATCTTGATTTCTCATAAAGTCATTAGCTTCCATTTGCTCCAATCTAATTCTGAAGCAATGATTCTCCTCAGTGAGCTTTTGAGATTCTTTTTCCATCTGGCAAATTCGACTTTTTAAGGCATTCTTCTCCTCATTGCCTTTTTGAGCCTCCTTTGCCATTTGAGTCAGTCTGTTTTTTAAGGTATTATTTTCTTCAGTCAGGCTGTTGACTCTCACTTCATAATTTTCTTGCATTGTTCTCATTTCTCTTCCCAATTTTTCGTCCACTTCTCTTATCTGCTTCTTAAGGTCCTCTATGGCCTGTAACCAGCTTGTATTTTCCTTTGAAGCTTTTGGTGCAGGAGTACTGACTTCACTGTTTTCCTCCTGTTCCATGCCTTGCTCCTTCTTATCCCCAAAATAGGAGTGTAATGTTGGAATCTTCTGTCTGCTTTGTTTCCTCTGCCTGCTCATTTTGCCACTCAATTATTTGACTTTTGGGCTTTTTGCCACAGTAGGACTCTGCCACCAGACAGGGGAGTTTTCGTCCCAAACGCTGGGGTTTTCTCAGCTGCCAGAGGTATTAGATGGGTGCCTTCTCTGAGGTGTCCACACGCTCTGGCAAGCTGGACACATACCCCAGGACCTCCACCCTAGATTGCAATCCAGATCCAAGCAGGTTAAAGCAAGAGCGATTACCCCTCAGACTGGTGCTTGGTCCCCCTACACTCTGCAGGCCAGGAGCTGAAGCCACCATGTGGCGCTGGCAGGCTGTGCTGGCGTCTCAGTGGCTTCTCGCCCCGGGGGTAAAAGCCATGCACTCCCACTTATGTCCAGACTGCACTGGCCTCTCACCTTGTCCTTCGCATCTACGTATTGATAAATCTGGAAACGGCCACAACTGCTGCTGATCTGGAGTCCCTCTGGCAGGCAGCTGGTCAGGCCCGCCCTGGGGCTAAAGCCTCGGTGTGGTGCTGGGCTCGGCTCCCAGAGCGCTGCGCTGGACGATTCCTGCGGGCCTGCCGGGCTGTCCTCAGCAGGAGGTTAGCTTCTCTGTGTCATTATGTGGGTTCTGCAGCTCCAAAGTTTGTTTAGAGTCCCCTTTTTACATGGATTGGGGAGGGTGGAAGCCGGAGCAGCGGGAAGGTCTTGCTTCTACTCTGCCATCTTGGCTCCGCCCCCTGGATCTTAACAAGTAATTGTTAAGCATCTATTAGTTGCCAGGCACTGCATTAGGCTCAGGAGATACAAAAAAATGAAGACAAAAGAATGAAACCATCCTTACCCTCAAGGACCTTATATCCTATCAGGGGAGGCAATGGGTACACATATATGTAGATACAAAATAGGGAAGGTCCTAACAGTTGTAGCAGTCAGCATAGTTTTTATATGTAGGAGACTTTGAGCTGAGCTTTAAAGCTAACTAGGAATGTTAAAAAGACAGAAGAGACCAAAATAATGGCAGATTTAAATAAGAAAATAACACTAATGCATAATAAGGCATCTGAGGACAGGAATATTCTTATTCTGTGTGTATGTATATGTAAATCTGTTGATGTTTATACAGTGTCTTACTTAGCTCAAGCCTGAGCAAAATAATAACATCCACAGTTCACATTTATGCAGCATTGTCATAAGGCATCAGCAGCTGGGGTGGATAGGTGGCGCTTTGAATAAAGTATCAGCCCTGGAGTAAGGAGAACCTGAGTTCAAATACAGCCTCAGACACTAAACACTTGATAGCCATGTGACCTTGGGCAAGTCACTTAA
The DNA here is from genome assembly GCF_028583685.1 of Petaurus breviceps papuanus. Lineage (NCBI taxonomy): Eukaryota > Metazoa > Chordata > Mammalia > Diprotodontia > Petauridae > Petaurus > Petaurus breviceps. The sequence continues at coordinate 9,296,232 of NW_027187360.1, read as the reverse complement.
CCCCAATTGCCCTACCTTCCACCCTCCAAAAAAAAAAGTGCTATCAGCAGCCCTGTACCATGGGAGGCATGCATTAACCTTTCACATATGTGTAGTGGTCATGTCCTTGTGTGTGTGGCTGTATACATACTTGTGAGATAAGGAGTACAAATATTATTTTTAAAATACACTTTCATTGATTTACACTGCCTTTATACCATCTACATTTAGCCCTGCATCCTTCCTTGTACCTGCTCTCAAAGAGTTATCCCTAATAAAAAGGAAGAAAAAAATAAACAAATTAATCAATGTGCTTAATAAGTCTGAAATTACAAGTACTATGAGCACTATTTTTTCAGATGAGGAGACTGAAGCTCAAAAAGGTTGAGTTCATAAAGTTAGCTAATGGATGGTAGAGTTGGCTCTAAGTTACATTTTCTCTCAAATACACCACACTGTTCTATCTGTTTGATTTTAACCTAAGTACCAAAATAAAAAGTTCCAAAGGTTAAGGGTAGAGTAGGAAAAGGGGAACTAGGAAATCTGCTAAAAATGCTAAATTTTTTAATACTGAATACAATAAACCTTTAGAACCACTTATTCTTGGGGTTTTCTTGGCAAAGATACTAGAGTGATTTGCCATTTCCTTCTCCAGCCCATTTTTTACAGATGAGGAAACTGAGGTAAACAGGGACAAGTGACTTGCCCACAATCACACAGCTAGTAAAAATTTGAGGCCAGATTTGACTCAGGAAGATGAATTTTCCTAACTCCAGGTCTGACACTCTATCCACTGTGCCACCTAGCTGCTCCACTAACAACAACAACGACAAACTCTGTACCAGGCACTGTGCTAAGTGATGGGTTACAAAATGTGTCAAAAAAAAAGTCCTTGCCCTAACGAATCATAAATTAGCTATGAAACTTTCAAAGCTGCCCTGCTTCTCTGTTTCTATCTTATCTTCCTTTTGTTCCCTTCTCTCTGTCTCTGTCTCTCTGTCTCTGTCTCTCTCTCTGTCTCTGTCTCTCTCTCTGTCACTCTGTCTCTCTGTCTCTCTCTGTCTCTGTCTCTCTCTGTCTCTGTCTCTGTCTCTGTCTCTGTCTCTGTCTCTGTCTCTGTCTCTCTCTCTCTCTCTCTCTCTCTCTCTCTCTCTCTCTCTCTCTCTCTCTCTCTCTCTCTTTCTCTCTGTCTCTTTCTCTTTGTTTTTAAATTCTTCAATGGCTCTCCTTCCATTTTTGGCAGCTCTATTGCTAGCCTACCAGCACCTTTTATCCATATCCAAATTTGAAAAAGTAAAAAAGAAAAACAAAGTCATTGTAACAAACATACATAGTCAAAACAAATTGCCACATTGTCTGAAAGTATGCCTTATTACTTCACTTGAGTTCATCACCTATCTGTCAGGAAGTAGGTACCTTGCTTTTTCATGGGTTCTCTAAAGTCATGGTTGCTCATTGGATTGATCTGAGTTCTTAAGTCTTCCAAAGTTGCCCCCCCCTTTTCATATGAATTGTTTTTCAGTTTCTGTTCCTAACTCTCTTCAAATAAAATCAGTTAAAAGTTATTTGCTCTTGTTTTTACAGCAAAAAACAAAATCACACTGAGATTGATTAAATGGTTGACTTTTTAATGGTTTGTGTTGACATTGTGTAGACACAGTTTATATCTATTCAAATGGTCATAAAAAGGAATGTCAAGGGACAGTAGTAGCTGATGATGGAGTAGACCTAAAATATCATTTGTGCCAGAGTTCTCTACCTTTTCATTCCCCACACAGTTCTCAACAAATAACTTTCCTGGCTCTTTCTACTTTTCCTGGAGCTTCCAGAGGAAAGGAGAATTATGACCTTATCTCCTCCCTAAAGAATCCAGGTGGCTCTTGAGGTAGAACTGACACATTATAGGCCTCTCAACTCCACAGCAAATCCATTTTCTGAAAGGATCAACACTTGTTCAAGGTCAGAAATTGTACAAGGAAGAAAAGTAATGGTTTGTTTGCTGTTTTGACAGCCCTGCTTCTCATCCTTGTAGAAGTTAAAAATCCTATTCTGCAGGGACATTCCAAAACCTCTTCAGTTTGGATGAGAATTTCTTTGGGGAATTATTAGCTGGACTTTGTGTCTGCAAATGTTTTTAAGATAGCAAGCTAGAATAATGAAGCTGCTTTTCAAAGATACACATTGGTTTCTAAAAGGATTCACAAACAAATGGGAATTTTGCATAGGGAAAAATAGATAATTTAAAATATTTATTGAATATTAAAGAAGTTTAATGAATTTTCAGAAAATAAATGCTAAGCATCGATGTTTTTTTTCTGACTCTAATTGTCTGGAGTGATTCTATAGCTCAGGCAAAAAAGCAAATAAATAAGCTGCCATATGGCAATAGATACAAGCAGTTCATAAAAGAGAAGTCAGCTGTTGCCAGGGGACCTTACTCATCTCTAGCTGACCTTCTGGAGACATGGGGCATCTCACAAGGTGAGTCTCTGGCAGCCCAGAGCACTGCAGGAGTGACCAAGGTAGAAGAGGGATGTTTGCATTTACATGGTTAGTCTGCAGGTAGCACATCTCTGCAGGAAGAGGAAAGGGATGAATTGCTGAGGCAGGAGTGGGACCATTCCATGATACCATGCATTCTACAGGGTTCAGGAAATCTGCCTTCACTTTCTGAACAGAATAACCATTGAATCAAAACACATTCTGGGAAAACATTTGATCTGAGCAAGCAATAAGTTGATCCACAAGCATCTATTAAGAGACTACTATGTGGCAACAGAGTACTAGGCAGTGGGGACATAAAGACAAAGGATGAAACAATCCATGTTCTTATGAGTTTACATTCTATTATAGGAAACAACATAAACCTTTATGAGTACATACAGACTAAATATAGGACAGAACAAGGATTGGATTTGTGATTTCAATAGCATAGGAAACTCCCAGGTAAGGAGAGTCCTGTTAATGCAGGTTGGCATCTTCTCTTTAACTTGGAGGGTGGCCTACAAAAGGGCTCACAAAACTTCTGTGAGAAGTCCAAATCTGACCTGCTGTCTCGGACTAAGAATGGGTATTTACAATTTTAAATACAATGTAACATTAAATATTTTAAAAACAAACAAACAAACCAAGAACATTCTTGGCTCACAGGCTGTACAAAAAGAAATGACTGGGACCAGATTTGGTGCATGGTCTGTAGTGGCACTTGAAGCAGGGTCTTCCTGGCCAACTGTCCACCCTTTATTCTATGCTGACTCACACAGAATAAAAAAGTCAGTTAAATACTAGATAGCTAGAAAAGGAGGGCACTAGTGGTTTGGAGGTTCAGGGAAGACTTCTTGTAGACTTTGGGCTTAAAATGTTATCTTGAAGGAAGTGAAGAATTCTATGAGGTAGTGGGGAAGTAGAAACAAAGGATAAACAATAAAATCCCAAACTCCCTATTACCTTCAGGATCAAATATAAAGTTCCCTGTTAGGCCTTTAAAACTCTCCATAAAACTGACCCTTTCCTACCTTTCCAGTCCTGTTCTACTTTATTCCTATGTAATCTATAGTCCAGATACACTAACATATTTGTTATTTCTCTCACATAACACACCAGCCCCTAGGCCTGGAGTGTTCTCCATCCTCATCTCTGCCTCTTAATTTCCCTGGCCACTTTCAATTCTCAGTCCAAATCTCACCTTCTGCAGACTTTTCCCAGTCCCCTCTCACCCACTATTGCTATCACATTCACTTCCAAGATTATGTTCCATCTACTCTGTGTATATCTCATACATAATCTTGTTATCTACAAGTTGTCTATGCCTTTAGAATGTGAAGATACTTGCTGTCTTTTTTTCCCAAAAACGGATGAAGTAAGGAAGTAACAAATACACTCAATGTATAAACTTGAATCAAATATAAGACAGGAAGTTTATTTCTATACAGAAACATTCATACATTGATGGAACAGGATTCAGTAACAACATATAACTATGGCTGTCATCTGCTGGGAAACTGGTACTTAAGTCATATCAAGATAAAGAAAAAAACAATTTGAAACACTGCTCATTAGCCATTTTACAATTTCCCTTAAATAACATTATCTAATCAACTACTGGTACCAGCTGACCAGCAAAAAGACCACATGGGCCAGACTCCTCCTTTCCAGTGGCCTCTCTCTCTCCATTGCTGCTCTGATGGACAGCACTGCTACCGCCTTGCTGGGAGGCTGCTATGACTACCCTATTGTTGTATAGTGCTGCCACGGCAACAAGAGACTCCCAGAACCTTTGGAACTCACAAAGCCATCTGCTAAAGAAAAGGAAACACGAATTAAAGTCAAAGAAAGTAGAGGATCACCATTTGTCTGGGGAGAGAAGGGTCCTCCTCCAACTCTAATTGGAATTTCACCTTACTGCTTAGAAAATAACATACAGACAACCAAAAGTTGTCTGTCTGTCTGTCTCTTTGTTGTTTTTTTTTTTCTAAAAATAACATCACTTGAGTTCACAATTCCTTCAAAGTGGCCAACTGGAAAAAGGTACAAAATAGGTGGTATATGTATGTGGATATGTGTGTTCATGTATATATGAATGTATGTATATATGTATGGATCTGTGTGTATGTATCTATGCATATATACAAGTACATATTATGATATACCATACTAAATTGGGCATGAAAGAACCAGAGTATGATTCCATTTAATTCTGCTTGACTCTAGACTTCACCATCATGACTCAGCTGACTTCTTACTCTGAAACTCGGCTCATCCACTGTAGTTATCTAACCCTGAAATATACTTCGGGACATGTGACCCACTTCCCCCACTGCTAAGTTCCTCCCACAGTCTCTATTTTGGAGAGGAACTAAGACTGGCCATCCCCTCCTTACCTTCCTGGCTCTATTTCTGATTCTCGAGACAACTCTCCAGAAGATACCTCCCTCCTTTTCTGCTTTTCAGGACCCTTTTATGTGTTTTCTTATTCCATTAGAACATAAGCTCCTTGTTGACAAGGAATATTTTTTTTGTTTGCATTTTTATCCTCAGTGCTTAGAGCAGTGCTGGCACATTTTAAGAACTTAATACATTTTTCTGCCTGCTAGAGCTGTAATACCATCTCTGTTATTTACTATTTAGGTGACATTTACTTCCCTCTCAGGACCTCAGTTCACCCATCTGTAAAATGAGGGCTTTGGACTACATGACATTCTTTTAGGCCTCTTCCTCCTCATAGTCCTATGAGTTTCTCCATCTTGAGCATGATGGTCTTTAATATTACCATTTTCCTTATCAATGGCACAAAAGGCTACACAGATTCTCATTAGACAGAGCTGCTTTTGATTTAAAGGTCTATTTTCTCTCTGTCTGATGACTTTTATTAGTGTTTGGAGCACAAATATATTTGTTTGATGTCTAATGATGACACCGTTGTATTACTTCTCCCATTGTGAGACAGGGACTAGATGAGAATGGTCTCCTGAGATCCTTCCGAAACATAGCCTCACCTCTCTAGGTGCTGCTCCAGTGAATACAATTTGAATATATAAAGCCTCCTGAAAAAGCAGAGCCTCTGGAGGGAACCAGTGAAGCTAAGGGCTTCATCTCCAAAGCAGCAAATAACTTTAATTAAAGTTTCCAGTAGTGCAGAGGCAATGAATTTTTTCTAAAAAAAAAAAAAGTGCCACAAAGAAGTTGGTGTTTGAGACACTGTCTGGGAATGTTGTACAATATAATACATGAAGAGAGGATTAAAGGGAGAAGGTGCTTAACTCATTTCTAAGAACTTCTAGTGTGCTCTTATACAACTAATAATTACAATTCTCATTCGTATGGCCCTTTCTAGTTTACAAAGGCCTTTTCTCATACCAACTCTGAGATAAGTCGAATTTTTGTATTTACTAATCTACTTGACAGAGGAGGAAATTAAAGTCCAAAGAAATTAAGCAACTTGTCCGGGGGCACATAGTTAATTAATTAACTATTAATTAATTATTATTATTATTAATTAATTAACTAATTAGTGTCTGAGCTAGAATTCCAAGTTATGTCTCTTCTGACTCCAAAACCAGTGCTCTTCTCACTCCACCACACTGGCTCTTCTTAAAACTCAGGAAGCACTGCTACATATTAAGACTGAAGTCCTTATAGTTCATCTAGGTCAACTCAATCACTTTTCAAATTAAAAAACTGAGACCTAGAAAGGGGTATGGTGTGTGTGTGGGGGGGGCGGGTGCAGGGGGTATGTGACTTGTCCCAGGCTTCATAGAGGCTATTCTCTCTTCTCAAACTACTATGCATTTAACTATTTTTTATTCACTTGTTTTATATATACATATATACATGTAAATATATTCACACATACATATACATATAGGCATATGCAATATGTGCATATACAAATATATTAGTATACAGACACACATACACATAGTTGTCTTCCTGTGAGTTCTTTGTAAGAAGGAACTATTTCATTTTCTTTGCACTTTTATAGAACAATATTGGGACTTAATAAGTGTTTGTTATTTGATTTACTGATTAGTAGTAGAGCCAAGACAGGAGCCCAAAGGTTCAGTGATATCTTTTTTTTTTCTAAAAATCTGTAACATTTGTACAAAAATAAAAGATCAGAAATATAGCAAGATGCCACTTTTATTTTATTTTGTTTGTTTTCCCTTTTATCAACACATGCACAAGTGTGAGGTTTTGGAAAGGTGACAAAAATATGAGTTACTTTAGAAACCTAGTAACGAAATGTTTTACCCATTTATGATCCTAAGGAAGATTTGATGCTCTCAATAGAGACTAAAATTCAGTTTCTAAGTGGAAAATTAGTCATTTAGTATGTGTTTTCCCAATTTTGGACATCAGTTTGGAAAGGTGCTCCTCTCCTCTCTCCTTTCCTCCCCTCCCCTCTCATCCTTTCCCCTCTTCTCCTCACTTCTCTTTTCTTTTGCTATCAATAAATCAACATTTAGTAATATGGTTTTGATAGTAATCTCTATATCTATGAGTGCCCAAGACTAATTTATCCTTTTGGTGCATATGTGAAGGAGGAAAATAGTCTTTTAATATTACCATAGATTAGAGAAGGAAGGAACCTTAGTAATCATTTAAGTGCACAAAAGGTGAAGTGACTTACCCAAAATCACAGATTTAGGTAGAAAATACCAAAACTAAGATTTAAATCTAGATCCTCTGACTCCATTTAAACAAGACCAGTTAAGCAGGTGTCACTCACAATCTCGTGCTGCCGTTGTTCATCCTTTATTCTCAAAGAAGACCAATAACATCATGAGGGTAACGTCTTGACTTGCTCATGACAATTCAAGAAGAGAAGCAAGAGAATAATAAAATGGTTCTTTCAGTAGAAGAGAAAGAAACAAGAAATGTGACAAAGATTGTTATATGTCTCCATGATGACTGGCACTGAATTACCTCATGCCTCAAATTTTTCATCACTTATGTAGACCAACGTGGAATAGAATGATGGCATATGAACCAACATCAATGCCCATCTTGATGCCGCAACTCTCAGTGTGTAGTCCAGTTCTAATCCAGCTGAGAGTATTCTAGTCCATACAATGGAAAATCATTGTCTAGTATATCCTTGACTAGAAGTATTTAAATTCCTAAAACAGCTTCTTAATTGATGTGACCTTCCTGAGATCAAGCATGACCTGTCGTTGAAGATTTGGATGCCATTCTCTTCTTGAATCAGTTTTCTCTACTTGACTTCCATTCTGCCTTCCACTTATGACAGTCTACTCTTATTAATCATCAGGGCATAAGGCTGGTTGGTTTGTTTGCTTTTTTTTAATGAAGCTTCACTCAGCTAAAAGCACTATTTAGTGTTTCCTTCTTTTTTTCTATTTGCAACCATGTACATATTTTTATAGGCAAATATGACATAGACTCATTGCTGTTACTCTTACAATGATTAGTATTTTCATATTACGTTACTAAAGTTCATATTATATGAGAAACACTTGAAGAAACTAGAAATATTTAGCCAGAAGCAGAGAAAATAGAAAATTTATTGTCTTTGAGAATTTGAAGAGATGTCATATATAAGAAATAGAGGTATATTTCATTTCAATATCAGCAAGAAGTTTCTAAATAATTAGAGATGCCCTCGTAGATGTTGGATGATGACTTGTTCTGTAAGCTAAAAAAAAGAATTCTTCATCAAGTATGATGGCCATGCTTAGATGCTCACTGAGCTCCCTGCCAGTTCTGGGATTCTATCATTTTATATATTGACTAAAGGGTAATATAGAAAAATGTATGGAAAACTAGCCTTAAAGCAAAGACCTAGATTCCAGTCCTGTCTCTAGACAGGACTGTGTAATCCCAGGCAAGTCATTTAACTTCTCAGTGCTGTAGGCCAGAGGTGTCAAACATTCAGCAACTGGCTACAGACTGAGAAAGTCCTTAGTGTAGAGGGAACCAAATTAAAATATAATTGGGAAATATTAAACAAAAAAAATTTAAAATACAATACAACACAAATAATGTTTTTAAGTCAATACATGGCCAGCCCGGATCTGTTTCTGTTTGAGTGTGACATCACTACTCTAAGCAACTCTCTAAGACTAAGTTTCAGAGAAGGTGCTGATGTGCATGAGTAGTTTCCTCATCTGTGAATTTCCTAGAACAATGAAATCATAGATCCAGTGCTCATACCTCTAAAGTAAGTAGACTTTACAAAGTTGATAAAAGAATCAAATGACAAAAGATATTGTGATACTTTAGACTAGCGGTGCCACCCTTTGTCTAAATCCAAATTTCACAGAATAAAATAGGGCTTTGTTCTATCGAGTTTGGATTCAATCAAAGAGCCACACTTGAGGCCCTAGAGGGCCATGGGCAACTTTGAGGCCACAGGTTCCCCACCCATGATTTAGACTGTACTTCTGACTAGGTAAAAATACACATTGAAATAAAAATCCTATCTGACCATTAACAATATGATCACCAACCTTTTTTGATTATGGATCCATTTCAGTAAAACATTTTCAGAATCCTCAAATGTATGTATTTTAAATTTATGTATTTATATACATATACTACTGTGTGACTCATTCTCTCCAACCTAAAACATAAACAGTAGGGAAGGGCTCTTACTGGAAACTACTCTGAAGTGTCTATACTCATCATCAGAGGAATGCCTGTCCTAGCCATGAAGTGACCTGAGGGGCAAAAACTATGTATGCTGAGGACAGGAGGAAAGTTCTGAGTTTTGCTCTTATGGACATCCAGGTAACTATTCAGTTATAACTAACCTCTCCCCTCCCCCCAACCAGGGGCAAGTAGGGAGAAAGCAGTTGAGAGCTCCCACAGCTACAGGGAGGTAGGAAAGTAAGGAATATTGAGGATGATGAGGGAAAGGTAGTTGGTTTTCTTGAAGAGAAGCCCCACAATTGGCTATTGCAAGAACGAGTGGAGTCAACTCATATTCCTACCCTCTGATTGGTTGGTCAGACATCTCTTGGGCTAATACCACACCCCCAGAGGGTTCCACCCATCAATAGACAAATATCGTACAATGCTGTTGTGATTAGCATGCCCATTGTTTAAAGAAATACCTGTGTGGAGGAGTTTTTTATTCTGTTATTTGTTTGCTAGGTTTTTTTTTAAGTGCCATTTGAGTAATAAGTGAAAAAGGTTATGTGAAATTGTCTTTGTTCTTTTTCCCCTTTCTCCACAATCTGGAGCATCCCTCCTTTAAGTTGCTGCATGCTTTGGTTTATCATTCTTGGCATGTGGTATTAATCTATTTCTGGCAGGTAATTAATTACCGGTATATTACTTGCAAAGTCATACAATCTTCTCAAGGGGGAAACTACTGCACTTAAGAAATTGATGTTTACTTATGTAGCTGGACCCTTTGGAGTCATTTACATTTTCCCTTTATGATGATTAAAGCCTAATGCAAATAGAGTTTTTAAAATGTTAAGTGGTACAAAATATTTTTAGAGTTTGAATTTATAGTTGCAAATATGAATAAAAGATTAGGCACCATCAGAAGGTTAATTCTTACCTGAGTATTAGCTAGAGTCTTAACCCATATTTGTAGATTAAATCACCATGACCCTCATTACTTGAAGATTAGTGCTGACTCCCTTTATTACATCATGAACTCAGTAGGATGAGGACTGGATTTAAATGCCTGTGACCTAACCAGGGCAGCTAAGTCAGACAGAAGCATTTGTAGCCTATCTTACAACCATTGTTGCATATCCATGCTGGATGCAAGTGGGGAATATACAAAAACTTTGAGAAATTGCCTTGACTCAAATGGTCAATTTCCCAATACTCCCTGTCTTTGGCTTCTGTTGTAATTGACTCTTTGATTTTGAATCTCTAGCTCAGGCAACTAATTTCCTCACATTCTCCACACCTTTGGTCTCAGTGGTCTGCAGATTACTAGGTGTCAGCTGCTTTGGCTTTTCACTTTTCACTTGCTTCCTTCCCTGTTAGGATCTTGCCTCATTGGCCACTGACAAGGATTGTCATCCCCCACCAAATATGAAGAGATTTTTCTAATCCCTGGCTAGTATGTACCCTGCCTCCAGAGGGGCAAATCCAAAGTCACAGTTAGTATTCAGAGCAAAAACTAGGGTGGGAGAACTGGGCTTTGAGCAGGAACATAGCAGGAACTTCTTTCCTCCCTCAGGTGGCTGCCTGAATCAACTACCCAGCACATCACACTATGACTGCTATTTCCTCACTCATCTACCTTCCCCAGGATTCCATTGTCATGATGCTGAAGTCCAATTGTCTGGCATTTTATTATTATGTGTAGCATTCCTCTACCTCCATTGCCTCCTCTTGGGAGACTACAAGGTAAGATCTTCAAAGATCTTGAAGGTAAGATCTTGAAGACAGGATGACTCATCTCCCAACACACCTGCACCTGGGGTAAATTCTTTGTGATACACCATCTCCTTCGTAAATGTCTAATCCAACCATATGCTATTACCCTCCTGCTAATAAAACTATATTTACCCAGTAAATAAACATTTATAAAGTGCTTACAATGGCTTATGAGGCACAAGTGATAAAATACAAAAAGACACAAAAGAGAGCCCCTGCCCTCAAGGAGCTAATAATCTAATGGGGGAGGCATTAACAAAAAATTACATACATACAAGTTAAATACAGGATAAATAGGAACTAATTGAGAGGGAAGTCACTAGAATTAAGAGGCACTGGGAAAGGTTTCCTGAAGAAGACAGGATTTTTGTTGGGATATAAAAGAAGCCAGGGAACCAGGAAGCAGAGATGAGGAAAGCATTCCAGGCATGGGGATAGTCAGAAAAATGTACAAACATGACAATTCTAAGTTACAAATATCTTGATAATTACATCTCTCTGTAATCTAAGAACAAAGTTTGGTAGGTATTTTAATGGTAGGTATTTTAGTAAATATTTCTTTTGGTGATGATATACGAAAAACATTTTTACAAACCCAATATTGAGAGCCTGCAGAGGCTGGGGACTATGGGTATTCCCAGTTCTTTATGCAAGCATATTGTTTGGACTGAGTTCAGTACTGGAGAGCTTAGTCTATGATAAGAGCATCTAGTCCCTTCGTTCTTGAACTCTTTGGTTCATTAAACTGCCACCATAATTAGGGGTGGGGGTGGGGTGGGTAGGGGTGATTTTACTTAGAAACTGGTCTATGGCTCATGTTAAAGCTTTCCCCCAAAAGGAGGAGTAAATAAATTTGTATTAAATGTACATATCAATTAGGTATGAAAAAGGTAATTTATTCCTACATGCAAAAGAAATGTTAACCATGAAAGACAGAGTTCAATCAGAATTCAATAACACCTTATAAATACTGTCATAATCTGTTAGGAGAGTGATACTTAAACCTAATCAGAACATAAAAAATGTCTGGGGTGTTGCTGATTAGGCTTTTTACATTTTATTTTGACTCCCAACTCCCAGTACATCTATACTGCTAAAACACCAGTCCAGGGATTGGAGAAGGGAGAGACTTTAGGTAGGCAGATCTTCAAATAAAATATTGAAATAGTCCAGATGTGAGGTGATGTGGGCCTACATCAAAAAGTTGGCAGTGTAGAAGAGATAAGGGAGTTGATTTGCAAGACATTGCATAAGTGAAATCAGTGGTGCTAATAGATTGTATGGGGGAGTGGGGACAGAGCAAGATAATTGAGAGGGAAGTCACTAGAATTAAGAGGCACTGGGAAAGGTTTCCTGAAGAAGACAGGATTTTTGTTGAAAGATAGTGAAGAACAGAGAATTATTCCTAGTTTGGGAGCCTGAGGGACTCAGATGAGTAAATAGCAATTGTAAGAGGTGGGAGAGTTTGGTGAGGGGGGGCGGGGAGAATGAGTTATGTTTTCCACATGCTTAGGTTAAGATAGCTCTTGGATATTGAGATTGGAGGTAAGCAGAGAGATTGGGGCAAAATAAGTAGACCTGAGACTCATCTACATTGAGATTGTCATTTAATCCATGAGGCTGTCTCCCACTGCAAGCTAAAGGGATCATTACCAGATATTTTGTGTTCTTTTATCCTCAGGGGATCCAGTCTGTTCATGTGTTTTCACAATAAATTAATCTTTCAGCAGTCAAAAAAGAAAAAAAACAGACAAATCCTCTTGTTAGTGACCATTCTCTACTCACAATCAATAAACTTTTTAAATAAGGAATAAGTATTATACATAATGGTATAAGTGGAAAGAGTGATGGATTTGAGGTCAGAAGACTTGAGTTTAAATCTTGTCACTTTTTACCTGTATGATGTTGGGCAAGTAATTTTAACTCTTATGGGCCTCAGTTTCATTTTCTACAAAATAAATAAAATGAACTAGATGATCTATGAAGTCCTTTTCTGCTCTAGATTTATGATTCTTTGATCCTATGAACTTCCTGTTGTAACCCCTAGGCAGGAGAATATAAATTAGAATTTCTAAGATGGAAATATTATATCCAGAAATATCATTCCTTTGGGGACATCTTTAAGTTCACATTGAATTGAAAGTTAAAAAAAAATACTGCATGGTTATTGCAATGAAAATCTTACAGAACTTGCCAGAATGTTTCCATGAGATTTCTTCTGTCTTTTGATCCATATGCAAAAGAGAAATGGTCATCTCATAGGATCATAGATCAGAACTGGAAGCCAGGTTGTGATGATAAGTGTTTAGAAATAGTTCTTTCTCCTACCCCAAAATCTATGCCTGACATAAGCTGCATTATTAATATTTTCTCCATTACTTTCAGACTAGAAATTCAACAAAATGATAAGTCGATCCTTGATATGTAGCATTTGCTGATTTCCAAAGTGTAAATGCTCAAACTGAAAAATTAACAGCTGGCTTTTGGGATCAGGTACAAGTTGGCTCTAATAAATCTCCAGGTAGAATAGATCATAATGATCATCTAACATGTTGACTAACATGATTATTTTATAGATAAAGAATCTGAGACCAAGAAAGATGAATTGGCTTACCCAAAATCATACGGCAGTGGCAGAAATCAAGATCTTTCATTTCCAAATAACAACTATTTGTATTAATAATGAGTAACATTGGTATAATGCTTTAAGCTTTGCAAAGTACTTTATATATACTTCCTCATTTGAATTCCACATCACATCTGTGAGGTAGATACTATCATTATCCCTATTTTCCAGATGACAAAGCAGAAGCAGATAGTGTTTAAGTGGTTTGCAATAGCTAGTAAGTGCCTAAAGCAGAATTTCATATATCCTTCTTTCCATGGGGCAACATAGTTCTTTCATTGCACAGTAAAGACTCAATACAACATTTCATCCCTGAGAAAGGATGCAGATACTAGCAAAGTTACATGGAGAGAGCCATATAAGTTTTTTTTTAATACATTTTTATTGGCAAGTTAACACACCTTTAAAAAGGTTTCTGTAAACAGACCTTCAGAAAAACTAAAATTTATCTAAAGAAAACAAAGGTGATTTCTCTGATGTTCAAAGGCAGCATGGGACAAGATAAAGAATATAAGATTTTACATCAGAAAGCATGGGTTCAAATTCCTGCTCTACCATGTATGTAATCTTAGTTAAATCATTTCACTTTGCTGGGCTCCAGTTTTGTCTTCTCTGATGTGTTAGGATTGGGCTAGATGATCTCTAAGATTTCTTCTAGTCCTAAAATAAATAAGCCAATGACCTTTTCTGTCCTTTGAGGGCCTTCCAGTGGGCACAAACATCCAGGGATCATCTTAAAAAGAGAATGTCTTATGATTTGAAACCATCTCAAAAGTCAGCATTAGTGACCTTGGTCAGACCTCACCACATAATTGCCTGCTTGGAGGGTCATTTAGAAAGCAAGAAAGAGAGGCAAGATAAAGTTCTAGTAAATACACTTGAGAAGAAGTAGTGATGGTAGTAAGAAATCTCATTCTCTGGATTATTTCTTACTAAGGATGAAAGCAGAAATCTCAAACAATCCACATATTAAAAAAAAAAAAACAACTTAACTCTACCAGTATGTACCACAGCCTCAGGTTTGTCAAGAGTGGAAATTTTACACAAGAAAGGGAACAATGGTGCCTTAGAAAGAACCTAGAATTTGGAGTCAGAGATCCTGGATGCAAGTCCCACTTTTGCCATTTACTAGCTTTGTGATCTTCACAAAATACTTAAAGGTCAGCCTCAATTTCTTCATCTGTGAAATGAAGATGATAATTTCTGCAGTACTTATACACTGGCACTATGATAGTACTGTGAGGAAATAATTTTGTAAATCTTGAAATTATATAAAATATAAACTATGACTTAAAATAACACCTTTATTTAGATAATGCATTGTCATATCGGGTCACCTTGTGGTCCCACCAGCCCATAAGTGAATCTGTGACAGTTACACCAGTGGAATTACTGTAGAAAAGCATGGTTGTCTGTGATCATAGAATTTCAGAGCAGGAAAGGACCCCAGAAGTCTTTTAGCCAACTCCTATCCAAAATAAAATTCCCATCACCAATGTCAAGTAGGGGGCATCCAACCTGCCCCAAACTTATAATCCCTTCAGCTGCTAAGGAGTATAGTATGGGAGAAAGGATGAGGGAGAAAAAGGAAAGGAATAAGATTTAAGAGAGACAGGGAAGTAGAAGTGAGGAGAGGGGAAAAGTGATGGGTAATGTGGGGAGTATGTATGAGAAAATGAATGAGGATGAAGGGCTAAGATGAGAAGACAGTATAAAGAAAGTAATTCAAGGGTGAAATAGGAGGGATACAGTGGAAAGACTGTTGGATTTGAAGTCAGAGGACCTATCTTCTATTTCCAACTATGTTATTTGTGTGAGACTGGGCAAGCCTCTTAAATAATTTGGCTCTTGGTTTTCTCACCTCTAAACATAAAGAATGGGTTCTATGACACCTAAGGTACTTTCCATCTTTAAATATATGATCCTCTGAAAACCACACTTTTTAGGGGACGGTTGTTTGTTTCCATTTCTTATACATAAGCAAAGAAGGGTTGAAAAAGGTAATATAATGTCCTTAGTTTAATTGATAATTAAGCCTTTACAGCAAAGATCCTAATGGGTACGTAAATATCTTCTTCTTCATGGTTGGTGAAAGGGCCATTTAAGAATATTACTGCCCCTGAAAAAGTTATAAATAAAGGCCATGCAGAGGATCATGGAAAAACTTATATGAACTGATGCATAGTACAGTGATAAGTACCAGTAAAACAATATACAAAATTATTGCAACAATATAAACTGAAAGATTAGGAGAAACAAAACTGCTATGTAATTATAATAAACAAGCTTGGTCCCAATGAATATACGAGAAAATTGACCTCCTCCTATATTTGCAGAGGTGAGCTACCATTGGTACAGAATATTACCACTTCAACTGTTAGAGTCACTTGATATGCTGTTGTTTATTGAACTTCTCTCTGATTTTTTTCCCTTATCACAAAGGATGGCATCATGGATAAGAGAAGCTTATACTTGGAAATAAAAGTGACAAATAAGGACATCAAAATTATAATTATTTAAAATTTCAGGAAGTTGTATCCCATAAGGCGAGGGATGTTAAAGTGGAACCTTAAAAAAAAGAGCCTATACTTCTATTTCTGGGGTGGTATAGAAGAAAAAGCTCCTGGTCTTAATTCTGGAAGAGTTTAAATCTTACTTTAGATATTTACTGGGCATAACTATGAAAAAGTTTGTTGTACTTAATATGGATATACATGTAGAAATAGAGAAAGAAAGAAAGAAAGAAAGAAAGAAAGAAAGAAAGAAAGAAAGA
>NW_027187360.1:9275036-9279978 GCF_028583685.1 Petaurus breviceps papuanus | reverse complement strand
AGAAAGAAAGAAAGAAAGAAAGAAAGAAAGAAAGAAAGAAAGAAAGAAAGAAAGAAAGAAAGAAAGAAAGAAAGAAAGATAGATAGATAGATAGATAGATAGATAGATAGATAGATAGGTTGAAAGAAATAGGTATATATGGATATACATAGATATTAATGGGTATTTATGGATATACAAAGATATTGACATATAGATTATAGATAGATGGACATATACAAATATAAATAGATATGTAGATAGATGAACATATATGTGTATATACATAGATATGGATACAGATATAGCTAGATATAAACATAGATAAATGATATATATGGGATATTGGCATAGACATAAATATAGATATAGATTAGATAGCTATAGATACAGATTACACAGATATATAAAGATGAGATTATATATATGCATATAGATTAGATATTGATATAAATTTGGTAGATATAAATTAGATCATCTAGAGATAGATATAGGTTAGATTAGATATGGAGATAGATAAGATATAGATATAAATGCATATATGGATATGGATAAGGGAGCAAGCAATTTAATCTTTCTGAGTCTCAGCTTTTTCATCTGTAAAATACTGGCATTTCTGCCTTTTATGGTTCTTTTGAAGAAAGCACAAAGTAAACCTTAAAGCACTATGGAAATGTTATCAATTGGAAAGAAAAGAAGACTAGACGACCATCTTTAAAATGTTAAGATCAAGAGGACACTTATTGCTAATGATATAAATAGTCATTAATTAAAGAATGAGATACTGGCCAAGTACAAAAATGGCTCTGCAACCTCCACACTTGCTTTAGGCTTAAAGAGCCTGATTAGAAATAAACAGAAGAAAAGTAGCTAGCTAACAGAGATTAAAGCTGGAAAGAAGGGTTTCAAAAGGAAGCTGCAGTGTTCAAGGAGAGAGCAGGGACAGAAATATTAGGAAGAAGAAATGCTGTTGAAAAGCCTCTGACCAAAAACAAAAGGTTGCTTCCACCATCACTGTGAGACAGTATCAGTGACTGCATGCAGATGAAGTATTTAGGTAGTTGATTGGTTCCTAAGACCTAATGCTTATGTTTGCTTTAACTCTTGCTCCAAATGACATTATCTATATTTTTATGTCTACTAGGAAAATTACATAGTTATATTTTTCTAATAAAGGGTAATAAAAATGCATGTATATCATGCATCTCCAATTGGACTCTATGTTCCTTGACTAGGTGGTGATATTTTATACAACTTATATCACCCTCAATGCTCTATTCAATAAAAGAGTCAATGATCAATGGTCTTAGTTTGTCCTCATACACCAGTTCCTTCCTCTCCCCATGCCCCAAAACATTTGATTCTCTAGGAAGTAAACAGCCTATCTAATAGTGAACTCAAAGTTCTCACAGAGCCTAAGCCTTAGGGCACCAAAGAAATTAAAGGGCCTGCCTCAAAGAGCACCCACATTCAGAAAAATAACTAATAGTGCTAACACCTGCAGAATACTTTATGGTATGCAAAGTTATGGTTTACATATGTTATCTCACATGATCCTCACATCAACCTTGGGAGAGAGGTGCTAATATTGTCCTGATTTTATAGATGAGAAAACTGACGTTGAGAGGTAAATTAAGTTTTAGTCTTCTGAACTCAAAGTCCAGGGCTCTATATACTGTAGTACCTGACTGCCATCATAGTCACAAGACTCAGGAAGCCAAATGCTGTCAAAGACCAGTGCTTCCAGAGGTTCAGAGACTGGGAGTCAAATGTTTACTTTATATATTGGGTATCATCTGGATATATTTTATCCTGCATCATCTTGAGATGACTCTATTGGACTTGCATTGAGTATAAATTTAACCTAATTTTATGGAGCTGAAGACCAGTTATTTGGTAACCAAGAAATCCATTTCCTGTCACCTCCAACCCACCATCTCTACCTTCCATAATCCCTGCATATAGAGCCACAAACATTTGAAGTTGGTCACCATACCGGTATAATTCCTTGTACAGTCATGCTGATTGGTGAGAAACCAAAACATCAAGCTAAAACCAGCCATCACACATCTTCCTCCTGTGTTGCATCCCTTCTATTCTACCCCATTTCCATCTCTTGGCCTTAAAAGACTAATGAAATTTACACCACATTTGCTTCTAGAAAGACCATGTCCCTGGAAAGCATATCATTAGAAAGAGTATATCACATGTCATTCAGACTCTACTTTTACCATCCCTATGATTTTAACATTCCCTAACCAACCCTTCTTATATGTTTCTCTCCTCCTTTTAGAATGTAAGATATTTGAGGGAAGGGATTACCTTTATTTTATCTTTGTATTTCCAACACTTGTCTGGCATAGTAAGCACTTAAACGTAAATTTTCATACATCTACTCATTTGTTCAACACTGTACTTTCTGGAAGCAGTAGAAATCCTACTCTCTCAGGAAGATATATTCTTCACCATGTTTTTAGTACACAAAGTTCTTTCTTTCATGCTCCCTAGCACACTTAGCCAAGAGGAAGAGTGGATGTACTTCTTATTTATCACTGCCACTTTTTGACTATTCTTAGTGCTACCATCCCTGAAAAGTCTTTTCTTCTTTGAGATTAATTTCATCCCACCATATCACCTGGTCCAGATTTAGTCATGGTCCTCCCTCAGTTTCTAGGTCATTCTACTACTTTAAGTACCATCTAACTCAGTACCTAAAATTCTTTTCAATCTTAATGCCAGCCATCATATTTGGAAATTTCAACATATATTTTAATATTAATTACATATACTTTCAGTGATCTTCTAATTCATCAACCACCTGAACTTTTAATACCTACTACTTCACTCTACTTCAGCTACCCACAAGTATGGTCATTGACCCATAATTGTTAATTTTATGCTAATGAATTTTAACATTCTCACTTATAATAGAACTTCCTATCCTATTTCTTCCTTTTCCTCATGCTTTTAAATCTACTCTTCATTCTCACTGCTACTTCCAGTTGCTGTACATCTCTGTGTTCTCTCAGTTCATTAGTCCTGCTATGCCTCATTTTCCTTAATTCACAAACTTGACCCTACAGTTGACCAATCAACAAGCATTTATTAAATACCCACTATTCTGTATCAGTAGCTCTGCTTGGCTTCTACTCCATGGAACACCCCCCACCCCAGATGCCAAGCTGATTTCATTACCAGACAGATTAACTCAGGTTTTTATATTCAATGCCTTCTCATTCAAGTTGCCTCTCCCCTCTGATTAGAGGGCTGGGAGGTAAAGCATTAAATTTTTCTCAAAGCCGTCCTTTCTAGAGGGCTCAAAATCACTTAGTTTTCAATCAGCAGCTCTCCTTGTCTTTGATGCCTGTAAAGCCAAGGATGAGCAGATTTCCAGAGGACTGCTACTGTGAACAGCTTCAAGGTTCTGATTATATAGTATAGTGAACTCTCTATTTATTCAGGAATAAACTAAGACAAAATGTTTACAGAAATCAAAGTACAGCATTCACAATGTTATAGCACAAGTTATCATGAAAGTAGCCACATAGTTTAAAAAAAAAATATATATATATATATATATATATATTATTCAGTAAGAACTTAACTCAACCATCCTTAAGGAGGAAAGCCTCCTTAACTACAATCATTAAGTTAGTCCTTAACTCAATCATCCTTAAGGAGGCAAGCCTCCTTAATAGACACAAAGTACAAAATTCAAAGTTCTCCACTTCTAGATCACATTGTCTTAATATCTCAGTCAAAAAGTCTTCTTTCTCCATAATTGGATGTTAGTTTCCAATAATCCTTAATTCAATCATCCTGAAAAGGTACAGGATACAGAGTACAAAGTTCGCCACCCCTAGGCCCCAGTAAATCATGATCTTCTCAGTTTGCATTAAATACCTAAGTAGAGGTCTTTTCATCTTGCCTTGAGGAAGGCTCTCAGCTTCCAGGATTCTTCTTCCATGGTCCCAGCTCTTGCCCTAATATATCCAACTGTCACCTGGATTAAAGGGCAAGCAGCTCTCAGTTCCTTATCCAGGTCCTTGTGCAGTTCCTGTTCCATATTGAAGCTCACAGTCTAGTCCACCTCAAGTTCGGTACAGTTTCTGTTACTGGGAAGACAAAGTTTAACAAAGCCACAATAACATCCATACACATTGCTGGTGCCATCATCAATTCACTTTCTGTCTGTGAAATCAATATAGACCCAACAATAAGGTCTGAGAAATCAACACAAATCAACAGTATAGTCCCAGGACCTCTGAAAACATCAGTAAGACACTCCTTCAAATTTCTGTAAACATACAACAAGAAAATCCTCTTTCAGGGAATCTGAACCAGCAGTAAGTTTCCATGGCTTCTTTATCAACTGCAATATCTTCTATCCCACAAAGTAACATCAAAACAGACAGAAAAAGTACTGATGCCACAGCCATGCTTCCTCCCAGTTCTCCTCTATTCTCATTTCTTCTCAATTCTCTTTTCTGTTCTTAGTTCTGGCAGCACAAGTTCTTTTCTCAGTCCTTCTCTCTCCAGCCTGGGCCTCTCCTTATATATGATCATTAGCTCCTCCCTGTTCTGCCCTTTCCTGTTGCATCAGCAACAGGGGTTCACAAGTTCTGTTTATTAACAAAAAACTTAATAGTATAAAAGGTGAGGCTCAACTTGAAACAAGGTGCTATATAATTAAATAGCTGAAACAAGGTGTAAACTACTTCTCTGCTTGCCACTACAACTCCACAGAATATTCCCTGCAATGGCTCCCCTTCCCAGGTACTCCCTGGTTCCTCCCTCCCCTCCACAGAAACACACACATACTCTCTCTCTCTGTCTCTCTCTCTGTCTGTGTCTCTGTCTGTCTGTCTGTCTGTCTGTCTGTCTCTCTGTCTGTCTGTCTGTCTGTCTCTCTCTCTTTCTCTCTCTCTCTCTCTCTCTCTCTCTCTCTCTCTCTCTCTCTCTC